>NC_136428.1:3732500-3920000 GCF_052849685.1 Lactuca virosa | reverse complement strand
CCTCGACATCCCAGTCACAAACATGAATGGCACAACCGAGATTTAAACATGCCATTGAAAAAGTTCAATGAATCTCAAAGATCTAGGAATTTCAAATCCAATTAAAACTTAATAATCTATTTCGTTTTTCATGGTGGAAATTGGTAAATCGTCATTTACCTACCTTCAAATATTTTACAATTGGATTACGACATCCCTCTTCGCAATTATAGAATATTGTGTTGGGTCCTAGCCTTAATATTTCATATTGGGTGTAATATTAAGGATTATCATCTAATCTTAACTTTGTTCTTCTTCTTCTTTTACAGATGCCTATCCCAAACAATGCTTCCAATCCAATCCCTTCGGGCTCTTTCTCCCTCATGAACTTATGTGGGAGGGTCATTTTCGATGGCTCGAACTTCAATGACTGGATTCGAAACATCAGGATGGCTATTCGTTATGAGGACAAAGAATATGTCCTGGATAAAGAGCTTAAAGAGATTGATGTCACCACTGCTACTCCTGAACAAATCATTGAACACAGTACTCATGAGAGGGATGCAACAAAGGTGTCGTGTCTAATGATTGCAACCATGACTGCTGAGCTACAGAAGTCTTATGAGGACTACTACCCCTATGAAGTGTATCATGATTTGATGGAAAGATATCATCAAAGTGCTCGGCAGGAGAGGTATGAGATCATTGCCTCCATGATCACAACCAAAATAAAGGATGGTGAACCCATCACGGCCCACTTGTAGAATGTGCAAAGATTCGTGGACCGCTTGCTTAAATTGAATGTCAATTTTGATGAAGAGTTGGCCATAGATGTCATTCTACACTCTTTACCTTCTTGTTATGATCAGTTTCGTATGACTTATCATATGAACAAGGAGGAGGTCACTCTTAGCACGCTTCAAGGCCTTCTTAGGACTACAGAAAGCAATCTGAAAGGAAAGTCGGTTGTGTCTACTTCTACTACTACTTCTGCCCCTGTTCTGGCAATCGGACATGGAAAGGGAAAGAAGAGGAAGGCTCCCTATAAGAGCCACAAGGGAAAGTCTCTTGATGGATCCTCTTCAAGTGGCACCAAAGTTGATTCTATTAATCCCTCTTCCAATCCGAAGGAAGCAGAGTGCTTCCACTGTCATGATAAAGGGCACTAGGAACGAAGCTGCACCAAGTACTTGCAAGACATTAAGGATGGGAAGATCAAACCCTCATTTGCAGGTACTTACACAATTCAATCTGATAACTCATCACATGCTAATTCTTGGGTCCTTGATACAGGTTGTGGTATTCACATTTGTTCTGATTTGTAGGGACTAAAAACAAGTAGGGATGTGGAGCACGGGAAGATAAACTTAATCATGGGAAATAGGAAAGTGTCGCTTGTGACCAAGATTGGAGTTTATTCTTTATTGCTTAGTAATGGTTTAAATTTAGATTTGAATAATTGTTGTTACTCGGCCGATATGGCGAGAAATGTTATTTCCTTTCACAGTTTGTATAAACAAGGTTTTACCTTTTCTTTAAATAATGAAAATGGTGGTATTTATGCTTATTGTAATGGTATATTTTATTTTGAAGCATTACTGATATGTGCATAATTAGTCATATGTTTTGTGTTAAATCTTAATACTTTTTGGCTATTTTATTGCAAATTATGAACAAAAGGTACTTAAGTATGTTTAAAATGTATTTGTAGCCTAAAAGATGAGCTCGGATGGAAAAGGAAGCGAATTTAGCAATTGGAAGATTGGATCTTGGATTTTGAAGAAAGAAGGATGTTGGTGGACAGCTTGACCCCTCGTCAATCTTTTGGCCATATCTCATGAACTGTAACTCCAATTGACGAGATTCAAAATGTTCTGAAAACTAGACACAATTTCGGACGACTTTTGTGTTTTGAGAAAATGCTGATTCTAAACGGACTCGACGATTTGACCATCAACTCGACGAGTTGATCAGAAAGTTCGCGATTGTTGACGCTGACTTGCCGTCCACGTATTTTAAGTGATGGAATCGTCGCGTCGGTCACTGGACTCGCCGAGTCGCCCCTATTTTCAGAATATATATATATATATATATATATATATATATATATATATATATATATATATATATATATATATAGGCTTAGGTTATTCTATTCAAAGTAATTATTGTGTTATTGTATGCATAAATAGGTAACATTCAGTTCCTTAATTTACCAAAAAATTACTAATTAGGAAACACAAGTTTAATTAATAAAAAGTTTCGAATTTTCAGATATATTTGATTTTCTTAATTTTGAATTTTCATTTTTTTAATTAATTAGATTATAATTCTAAGATAATTCTGTTAGAATGATATTCTATGAGAATGTCAGATTATCTATTCTGACAAAATAAATGTTTTGAATGAATGAATATTTTGAAGACAAACAATAGTTTTGAACCATCAGTTTAAAAATAACTTTAAAAACTGCTTGGAGAATAACATATTCTTGAACCATCAATTGAAGAATAAAAACAAACATTACATTAATTCTTATAGAATACGGGTAGCAATTGCTAAGAATTACATTTATTGTTAAAGAATAAAACTAAAAAAACTTTCAAATCGGGAAAGAAAACATCAAAATCTAACAACGACTAATACATTCTAAAAGAATAATGTGGTCCGTTTCAATTTTGTGGTCCGTTCTTCAAGCATCAACTTCTGTGATTCCAACAGAATTGGAATTCGTGATTCCATTCCAACAGAATTGGAATTCGTATCTTACCTAACCATTTGCAAATAAAATCATATTGCCCAGCATAAACAAGCGTCTGAATACCATCTTCCAAAAGCACTGGAATCCCAACTTCATGGTTTCTCGTAATGTCTTCCTTCATTGCTCGATACACCTCACCATTACATGCCCCAAAGTGTATTTCCTCTGGTACCCCTAATGCCTTTTTCACTGTTTCCAAGTTCAAGAATTCATTTATCTTTGACAAGTCATCACATATTTTCTTCCTCAAATCATAAGGCTGTTATACAACAATTGTTTCTATTACATATGAATTACACTTCCAGTTATGATTGTAGGATATTTATTCGCTTAGTTACACATATATTGCTAACAAACAAAATCTTGGAGTGAATTTCCCCACATATGTTCAGGGCATCAAGGCAACTGTCTTTACCATTTGTCCCTAAAAAACCAGAACACCTCCCAAGTATATATACAACATTAACGAAAATATAACAAGCTTAAATAATGAAATTACCGCATTTGTTTGCTGCTTCTGCACACTTTGGTACTATTTGAATACATTCATTGTAATATTTTTTTCTGATTAACTGATTTTCCAAAGCGAAATCAACATCCGCCTTGAATTGGATTCCAGGTTCAGTGAGTCTGTTTCCAATTGCAAATCCCTATCCAGTTAATCACAATTCCATGAGCAAAATTGAAAATCTTAAAAGTGATAGAAGATTGTAATCAACACCACCTGCAAAGGCGTCCCACGTGAACCCCATCAATAAAGTAAATAAAGGCGTTTGTAGAACTGAATATTCAAAGCGAATTCTACTTTCCATTGTAAGCTAGTTGGGCAAGCACTTTTTTTCTTTGAGAAAAAGTGGCGAAGCATTGAAAATCGATTTCAGATTTCAACTTCAGTTTCAGAAAAATCGATTTCATAGATTGAGCAGTGAAACTTACTAATTTTCTGGAGGAGGGGCGGCGTTGGCGGAAAGGCAACGACTGTCGCTAGAGAGAAACGTCGATCCCCAAATAAAGGGAAAAACACAAGTATGTCACCTGTTGAAGATGAACGATGGTGGTTGATGGTGTTCGGTGGCAATGGTGGCTCGGTGGTGGCTGATGGTGTTGGTCGGCGAACGGGCAAGCTCCAGCCTCTTATCTTCTTCAATCATCGGCATCAGTTAGGTTGAAAAAGTAGGAATGGATCGGTGATAAAGAAGCAGTAACGCTTTCAAGGGATTTAAAGGAAAGCAATCCAATATTTTAGGGATTAATTAAACTTTTATTTAATTAACAAAATTAATTAATAGGTAAGATTATATATCCTTATTTAAGTTTTTGAAATGATTGGCCCACATTTATGCATACAATAACACAATACTTACTTTAAACACCTGAACCTATCTCTCTCTCTCTCTCTCTCTATATATATATATATATATATATATATATATATATATATATATATATATATATATATATATATATATATATATATATATATATATATAATCGCTTCTCATTCGAACCCTAACTAATGGGGGAAGCCTTGGACGATTTTTGGAGGCCAGAAGGGTTCTTGGAGCTCTAGTTTTCGAGAACTCAACCTAAGAAGCAATTTAGAAGAGATCAAAGGCAAATAATTATTCTTCTTTTCTTAATCTTTGTTTTGAACCATGTTTGAATCATTAGAATTTGAATTTATGTTGTTATTTGCTGTAGATATGAGCTAAAAACTCATAACTTCTGTTTAGGATAGATGACTTTATGAATATGGCTTGATTTTATGGTTGGATTAATTTAATTTGGTGAGTTTTGTTTTGTTAAGCTTGTTAAAGAACCTTATGTGTTAACAACTATTTTCTGTTAATTACAAGTATATTAAGCTACATGAACATCTCTTAATTGCTTATCTCATATGATTTATGTGAAAACATTGTTATATGCCTAGGAATAGCGAACGTGAAACTAGGGTTAACTAGAAAATAGGTAAGTTAATGTGTGAGCTTGTGTGACGAACCATCAACAAGAAGTTAATTGAATTAGTAATTTGATTAGCTAACTACAAGTCTTACTTAACCCGAATCAATAAACTAGGAAATTTATTAGTTTAATCACTTGATCACTGCTTAAATTAATTTGTTTTCTAAGGATTAGTAATAGCGAACGTGAACCTAATCACACTAATCGGTAGCCAATGCCAATTAATCCATTGCACTTGCTATAAAATCAACCATAGGAATAAGTGAATCGAATGTAAACGGAAGTCTCTTTAAATTTATTGAATTTAGTTTAATTTTGTTTGCTTAGCTGTTAATTGCTTAGTTGAGTATTAGTTAAGTACTTAAGTTCCCAGTCTTGCAAAACTAGAGAAAACCCCCTTTCTATTACTTGTTTTATTTAGATAATATTAACATTTATTTTAATTGTTTACCGTTTCCTGTGTTCGATACCCTACTTGCTTGAACTATATTACTAATCGATAGGTACACTTCCTTTCGTGTGTTTATTTTGTGTCTAAGTTAGTAGGATGAAAACTAGTTCGTTCCACACACATCAAGTTTTTGGTGCTGTTGCCAGGGAACGGTTCTAAATAGTTCATTTTATTTGCTAATTGTTATCATTTTTTATTTTATTTGTTGATTAATTTTTTTATATAGTTTAATTTTTATTTTTAAATTTTATTACGTATTTTCCAAATCTCGATGCTCTTAATGCTTTTCTTGAGGAAGAAGTACAGGAAATTGAGCAAGAAGATGAGGAGTATGACTCAGATGATGATTTGAAGAAATTTGGAAGATGGTCAGATAACATCTTGCCTAATAAACAAGAGCAATCTGAGTTACAAGAGCTAGAGTTAAAAGATGAAGAATTTAATCGAGAAAGAGATTTGGAGGAGCTGGAAAGGTTACTGGCAGAAGGGTCAGACGAAGAACAAGAACAAGCTGAATTGCAGGAATAAAGCTGTGGGTTGACCATTACCACAACATGGCCCCCTATATTTCCAGTTTGAGTTTCGAAGCATGGGGTGACGATTCCAACTTTGGGGAAAGTTCTCAAGCGCGATCCTTTCTGATTAGTATTCAACCGGTTCCAACCCTTGTCAAGATTCTTGGGTTACATGAATTAAAGCTCGTTTGGCCAATTTTATAAGCAAAGAGCCAAATTTTACAAATTGGTCCAAAGAAAATATTCAATGCAACGGATGGATTGGCATTGAGTTTATTGAAAGTTTATTAAGTTGAGAGTCCAGCTCAAGACTCGCACAAAAAGAAGCGCTTGCGGGAGGCAACCTGTCATTAGAGTTTTCTTTTCTTTTTCTTTTAAACTTCTAGTATTTAGGGATAATTTAGGAATTTTAATTTTGATGTTTGTTTTCCTTTTTATTATGTGGTTTTGTGTTTTTGATCTTGCAGATTTTAGGGTGAGAATTGAGCGAATAATTACAAGAGTGACGAAATTAAAGTGAGGGGTCGATTCATTGACGAGAAGATTAGAAGACTTTGAGCAATATGTTGAGTTCGATGCTTATATTTGCTAAAAGGAGTCTTGTCAGTGAAGAGTATAAGAAGGTGTATTACCTTAATACCCTCTTTGACCACAAAATTAGAACTGAAGCAGAAAGAAGAAAATTCACGTTCAGCACCTTAAACTCGTCGAGTGCACATCTAAACTCGAAGAGTTCCATAGGAAATTCAAGTTTTCTGCCTGAGTCACGATCCAATTCGACGAGTCTTCACTTACAACTCGGTGAGTTGCTCAGTCAATTTTCTTTCAAGTTTTCGATTTGATTCCATTCAAGGCGGGCATGGGCATTACCTTGCAATGGTATATATGAAACAGTGATGATTGTAGATAACTTAGGAAATAATGTGTTGAATATTGATTCTTTCGATGAATTGGACAAAGCATGCTTATGGAATTGTCGTCTTGGACATGTCAACAAGAAGCGCATAGCTCAACTCCAAAAGGATGGAGTTTTGGAGTCATTCGACTTAAAGTCGGATGACACTTGCGAATCTTTGGAAAGATGACCAATTCACCCTTTACTGGTACTTGTGAAAGGGGTGAAGGTCTGTTGGATCTCATACACACTGATGTGTGTGGACCATTCAGAACCACCACAAGGGATGCTAACCGCTTCTATGTGACTTTTACTGATGATTATAGTACTATGGGTATATTTACTTAATCAAGCATAAGTTAGAAACCTTTGAAAAGTTAAAAGAGTTTAAGCAAGAGGTGGAGAATCAATTAGGCAGGAAGATAAAGATGTTGCGATCCGATCGTGGAGGAGAGTATCTTAGTATGGAGTTCCTTGACTATCTTAAGAAATGTGGAATTGTTTCACAACTAACGCCACCTAGGACACTACAGCTTAATGGTGTGGCTGAGAGGCGCAATAGAACCTTTATAGACATGGTTCGTTCCATGATGAGTCAAGCTTCATTACCTATCTCATTATGGGGGTATGCTTTAGAGACTTCCGCCCATATCCTTAATCTAGTCCCTACCAAAAAGGTTTCCAAAACACCTCACGAGATGTGGACACGGAAAGTTCCCACATTAGACCACATCAAAGTATGGGGTCTCGAGGCTTTTGTGAGAAAAGAAACTCACAACAAGCTCGAACCTCGGAGTGATAGATGTATTTTCATCGGCTACCCACAAAAATCCTTTGGATATCTCTTCTACAGACCGAGTGACAATGTTCTCTTCGTTGTGAGGAGAGGAGTCTTTCGCGAGAGAGAACTCATATGCGAAGGAAACAGTGGGAGGCAAATTGACCTTGAAGAACTTCAAGAGTCAAGCGGTGAACGAACCTCAAACACTAGCAATCAACCTGAGGAGGAAACTCCAGTTGATCCAATTGGCGAGTCCTTACCTCTGAGGCGTTCCAGTAGAGTTACGAATACACCTGAGTTTTATGGTTTCCATATTACTACTGAAGGTGATACATTTATCAGTGATAGCATACTAATAAATTTGGATGAACCTAACAACTACAAGGAAGCCATGGCAGGCCCCAAGTCTGCAAAATGGAAAGAGGCTATGGACAACGAGATTCAGTCCATGTATGACAATCAAGTTTGGAACTTGGTTGATAATGTACTGGGTCGTAAGACAGTCGGGTGCAAATGGGTTTTCAAGAAGAAGACCGACATGGATGGGAAAGTACACACATATAAAGCGCGACTTGTTGTGAAGGGCTTTACTCAAACTCCAGGAGTTGACTATGATGAGACCTTCTCACCAATAGCAAAGATTAAATCTATAAGGGTTATGCTAGCCATAACTGCATTTCATGACTATGAAATATGGCAAATGGATGTCAAAACCGCTTTCCTTAATGGAAAGTTGGCTGAAGATGTTTACATGAGTCAGCCAGAGGGTTTTGTCAATGCAAAGCTCCCTAATAGAGTGTGTAAGCTTGAGAAATCCATTTATGGATTGAAAGAACCATCTCGAAGATGGAATCTTTGTGTTGATGAGAAAGTCAAAGAGTTTGGATTTTCGAGAAGCGATGATGAGTCATGCGTATATGTTAAAGCTAGTGGGAGTATATTGAGCTTTCTGGTATTGTATGTAGATGACATACTGCTCATAGGAAACAACATCCCAACCTTGCAGGAGGTCAAGTCATGGCTTGGGAAGTGTTTCGCTATGAAGGACCTTAGAGAAGCTGCTTATATTCTAGGGATAAGGATATTGAGAGACAGAAGTAAAAGACTAATAGGACTTAGTCAAAGTATCTATTTAGACAAGGTGTTGAAACGTTTTAGCATGGAGAACTCCAAGAAAGGTGACTTACCTATCCAAGGCAATGCCAAACTGAGTAAGACTCAGAGTCCGAGTACAGAGGCTGAGATAGCAGAAATGAGTCATATACCATATGCTTTCGCAGTTGGTTCGATGATGTTTGCTATGACTTGTACTCGCCCTGATGTGGCCTTTGCTTTGAGAATGGTCAGCAGATATCAAGGGAATCCTGGTAAAGCTCATTGGACTGCAGTTAAGAACATTCTTAAGTACCTGCGGAGGACTAAGGAGTCGATCCTTACCCTCGGTGGGAGTGATGACTTGAGAGTGATAGGGTATAGCGACGCCAGGTTTCAAACCGACATAGATAATTTCCGATCTCAGTCGGGCTGGGTGTTTACCCTAAATGGAGGAGCAGTGACATGGAAAAGTTCCAAGCAGGAGACTGTAGCTGATTCAACATGCGAATCAGACTACATAGCAGCAAGCGAAGCATCGAAGGAGGCGATATGGTTGAAAAACTTCATCGGAGACCTTGGAGTTATTCCATCCATAAAGGAGTCTATGGAGATTTTCTGCGATAATGAAGGGGCAGTTGCCTAAACCAAGGAACCGAGAGATCATGGTAGATCCAGGCATATCGACAGAAACTACCACTTCATAAGACATCAAGTAGAAGAAGGGCACCTCGTGGTAAAGGGGATATCGTCAGAGGACAACCCAGCAGATCCTCTTACAAAGGGACTGACTAGGGTTAAGCACTTGCAGCATGCGATGGGCATTGGGCTAAACGACGATATTAGTTTTAGTAATTAGATAAATCGAAACTTGTAATAGCTAAATTGTAATTGACATTTGATGATTGAATAAATGAGTTTTATTTATTAGTAAATTTACTATCTTGTGTCAATTGTTTACTATTGTTTCACTTTTGCATACGTTGGAAGTAAGTATGAAATAAGACTGTCATGAGTTGGCTTGTAGATTGTCTAAGGAGTTAGACATAGCAAAAGTCTGCTACACCATTCATGAGTGCTCCTGAAATAAGATTTGAGTATTGGATTCAACCCGCGCTCACCTGAATCACTTCATGGAATTTATCACGAGTGATTGTGAGAATATAATATCATATAATCTTCAAACCAAGATATATGAGTTGTTGACTACGAGTTGGTTGTGCATTGTGTGACATCCCCATTTTCACGGCAAGAAAAGACCGATTTGTTTATGCTTTGTTTTATGAAATCATAGTAATCCTTTGATTAAAAGAGTTGCGGAATTTGTTCCCAAAACAAAATATGATAAAACTTTATCAAAACTTTTCTCAAAGAGAATGTACTTTTCATTAAATAATAAAACCTCGGGATGTCATGTTCCGATACAGACCAAAAGCATAAATAGTATAAAATAGACCTTACAACAGTTATTTATAACTACTGATCTATAATCCAAAATCTCTCATCAAGTCCACCAACTTATACTCTTGTGCCATTACCTGTAATCCAAAGAAAACTGAGTGGGTCAGGTTTGGGAGCCTGGTGAGCATATAGGGTTTTCGACCCACAATAATATAATTATTATATTCAATCATCAGTCAATCAATCCAATTTACCCATCCTCGTTATCTCCTTTATTTCTTAAGGATTTACCCTAAGAATCAACTATCCTTTATTCATTTATTCCTAAGGATTTACCTAAGGAATTGACACAAAGTCCACCACTTCCAAGGTCCTCAAATTACAACCGGTAAACACTTAGTTCAACATACTTAACGAACACCTAGTTCTAACACTCCTAGAGAACACTTAATTCAAAACATCTGGTGAATACTTAGTTCTAAAACACTTAGTGAACACACTCAGTTCAACAACACCAAGTGAACACATCTAGTTCAAAAATACTTAATGAACACATTGAGTTCAAAAATACCAAGTGAGCACATAGAGTTCAAAAAATACCTAATGAACACGTTGAGTTCAAACACCAAGTGAACACATAGAGTTCAAAAATACCTAACGAACACATAAGTTCAAAACATCTAGTGAATACGATCTTTTAATGAACACAGAGTCCAAAAGCACCTGGTGAACCCAATCACCTAATGAACACATAGTACAAAAACACCTGGTGAACCCAATCACCTAATGAACACAGAGTACAAAAACACCTAGTGAACCCAATCACCTAATGAGCACAGAGTACAAAAATACTTACAGGCTACGAGCCTATTAACGTTCCAATGGACTATTTAGTATAGCATGTGGTCGTTGTCTCAGATGACTAGATCATCTTAAACATCGGGACCTATCATCATTACTTTTACAATTTCACCATATAAGAACAACCGTTATCCCACCCCGTCGATCTTCACAACGACGTGATCTAAACTCTCGTATCTAAAAGTTTCCTCTTTACCTGATCCCTACTCACGGATCTAAAACTAACCTCTTGATCTGATCCATACTCATGGATCTAGGGACAATTAACTATGCCTTAATACATAGCTACCAAAGTTTTTCTCTCGTTTATCGACAGCATCTACCCCATGTTCTACCCAACATATTTGTTGCTATTAGATACATATACAGTTTAACTCATTTAAAAACTATATAAAACATCCATTCCACACTCATCTCAAATAAACAACAATATATATACACATAGCACATATTTCAAAGCAAATACTTCATATTTATGTGTTAGAAGAAAGTAACTACACACTCACATGTTAAGACGATACTCGGACAACACTACGGCTCTTCGAGTAGAAATTCTCTAGTGAAACCGGGATGCTTTCTTGAAAACCGGGCTTCTCGCGGGCAGAGTTTCGGCTCGGAAACTTTACTTCTCGGGGTCTTTGGGGCTTCGGGACTTGCTTCAGGCCTCGGGAATAATACTGGGGCTTCGGGGTAAAGCTTGCACGTAAAACGAGTGAGAGAGAAAGAAATGAGCAACCAAATTCGGCTGGGGTCGAGTTCTATTTATAGGGCTGAACCCTCGCGTTACACTGGGCGTAACTCGCAAGTACGTGGGGCGTAATGCCTCTTTCATGCATACGCTGGGCGTACCAAGCCTTACGCTGGGCGTAGTTCGGATAAGACTGCTACGTTGTGAGCTTCGGGTGGTGCTACGCAGCTCTCTCTCAGACCACACAAGGCCGAAGTATGCTGGGCGTACTCAAAGGTTACGTGGGGCGTACCCTTTGGATCAGATGGGTGAGTCACGGATTCGGATATTATCCGAATATATAATAAAATTTATATATTTTAATTATTTAAAAATTTCAGAAAATCATATCTTCCTCATACGAGCTCCGTTTTTGACGTTCTTTATATCCACGCGTAGGTGAGACTATGCTCTACAACTTTCGTTTAGACTCCGTCGGCTAACTTTGACTTTATTTTTATGATATTATTTTTAGTAGGCCGGGACAGGAAAACTCCGTTAGAATTTCATAACTTCTTCATCCAACGTCCGTTTTTGTCTGTCTTTTTACCGATGGACTACTAACGACGAGATCTTCGATTCTCGTTTAGATTGTTTCGGCCAAATATCACACGATCTCAATTTCGAGATTTGGGTTGTATACCGCTAAGTCGAAGCTTAGAAAAATCATAACTTCCTCATACGAAGTCAGATTTAGACGTTCTTTTTATGCATGCTCTTGGTTTAACGTATTCTACAATTTTTGTTTAGATCACTAAGGCTAAATATCGCTCTATCGTAAATTTACTATTTACGTCGCGTTGTGTCGTGCCGGTTCTGTCACGAAACTTCGACAGGTCATAACTTCTTCGTTATAACTCGGATTTCGGCGTTCTTTATATGTACGGAACCCTTTTAATATATACTAAAACATAGTTAAGATTACTCCTTCTAAATAATATTCCATCAAAAAATCATTTTTGACGCTTAACGTCTCTAAATTGACTAGCCCGGATCTACGGGCGTTACAATTATCTCCCCCTTATGATGATTACGTTTCGGAATCATCAGCGAAATAGGGCTTGTATAATGATTACATACGTTATCTTTCCATCCTAAGTAATAACTGTGATGCTAAATCTTGCACTTGTTCTTCGTACTATGTTGGACTTTCAATCGTAACCTACAAGTTACAAAATAAATCCTTATTGAGGACTCCTTCTTCTTCTTAGGATAAGTACTTTCCTTTATCTATTGTAACAGATCGATGGGTCATGTTCTAATGACCTTTCATCGGATGATGCAACGCCTAGACTCAAGTCTCTGAGAGTCATATTCCAGAATGGAATATACTTTCCTTCATATTCTAATGTGATATGATCACATTTTAGCATGTAGTATTTGTAGCTACTAACTTATTTAACAATGAGCGCGATACAATTGGTCGCTTTAATTTCAATCTTCCGGCTTAAGTCAGATGCTAAATCGAACTTGGTTCTCTAAACCACGTAACAAACTCATCGTAGCCGGACTCATTTTGATATGACCACTTAGGTCAGATTAACATTCATCTTCTGAGTCATTACCGAAACGATGGTAACGACATATATGAATAAAAACGAACTCAATTACAAGCTTCTTGGTAACCTTATGACTTTCCCTGATCCAAGCGTGAGTCTTGTGCTTCCAGTAGTATAGATCTCTACTACTATTCACACCTACTCATACTCGTCCCAAGTATTGTCTCGCAGTCCCCAAGTCCTAAAATCACCAAACAATTTAACACATACGAATGTGTCCAATTAATCATAAAAATTTTCCTAGACTCTACTAGGACTTCTTCCATGCGTATCTTCAATCATCAATTCTACTTCAACTTGGATGGTGATGGAAATTCCAGACGATGGGACAACTTCAAGAATTACACCAACCGTTCCATCATCCAGCCAATCGAAGGTGTACTTCAGACGTACCGTACTCCTCTAAACGTTCTGTTATTTTATCAGACATATTCTAAAGGCAAGATACCACTCTTACGATATCTTCCGATAGGTGTCATTCACTATCATAAGCCTTTCATTTCCTCCATTTACTCAATTCTCTACGATTCTTCTCCATAACGTTTTGTACATCCAAGCAGACATTCGGTGTACCGGGCAAGAATTTAATATACGATTCAAGACAACTAAGAAGGATAGTTCATCAAATCTCAATTAAACTCAACAATAAACAGAAAGGAAGCTGTCATTAACATAAAAGGATCCTTTAACAAGAAACCATAAAAAATAAGCAATTAGCTATAATCGAAATCCTGTCAATCAAGACATAGTATGCAAGATCATATATTCTAAACGAAAGTTAGGGTTTTTAGCCCATAACTACTGGAAACAAACTCATAAAACCGAAAATCACTTTGAGAGACATGATCAAAACAAAGAAATAGAGTAATTAGAAGTATTATTGCCATTAGATCTCTTCAATAATCAAGCTTCAAACGATTTCTACATTCCAAAACCTCCAAGGATTGTTTCTAGTCTTCAAAGGTCGTCAAAAACTTCCAGCATAAGTTAGGTTTGAGAGCGAAAATGATCATTATATAGTTGCAAAAAATCACTTCCCACATTGTGGAAAATATCCCCCACAACGTAGCGTTCACTTAAAACTCGTTTTCACCAAGGCATAAATCAGATCGGAGAAAATCAACTCACCACGGTGTGGCAAGAGATCTCCACGCCGTGGCGTTTAGATTTCTTGACTTCTTTGACTTCAATTGACTTGGTCCAAGATTCTAGCTACCAGCTTCACATTTGCTTCCTTTTCATGCCAATCATGTCTTTGCTGCTACAAAAAAGAATTTAAACAAATTAAGTACCTTCTGTCCTAAAATAAACACAATTATAGCTAAGAATATTAAGAAAATGCATAAAATATATGATTAAAATTGCACATATCAACATATATGGATCTTTAACTAAAAAAACTTGATAAATTAAATAAAAGTAATAATCCGATTAAATGAATCACACCAAATCATTAAGGTTACATCTACTCTACTGAAAAGCAAAAGGGTTTTACCCCATAACCATTAAATAAGAACAATATATTATCAAATATGAATTGCTAAACACAATCATAAAGCAAAGAGAAGTGAAATCGTAATGATCATAGGAATTAAATCATGCACATAATGATCATCTACTCATCCACAAACATTAAATTTCATCACTTTATTTCCTAACCCTAGGTTTTGATCAAATTCTAGTCATAATTACCAATGATCATGGACAACTATGATTTAAATTAACACAGTTTGAATGCTCAGCTAAACTCTATTAATTCAGCAATAGGGAATAAAGTAACAATCTTTAACATATATGGATCTTGCAATCAAACTTGACAAAATAAATTAAATAAGAATAAGTAATCCAAATAGCATCATCAAATCATAAACGCAAAGCAAAGGGTTTAAACATCGAAATCAGAAAGTAAATACATATGGAATCACATTGGAATGTTAATCATGATCAGATTTATGGCATAAATCTGCTCTGCAATCCTTCAGATATTCGCTCCTATCAGCTTAACGGCCTTCCGACCGCCTTCTAGACCCTAAAAACAGCAGAAGAAGTGTTTCTTTTCGACCAAGGGCCAATAAGAGTCATAATCTCTCATTTGATTCACCAAAAATTTTAATATATAGGTTTTCTGCCGACATACGTACGTTGGGCGTACATGTACTTACGTTGGGCGTAAGTCATAAATCTGTGTCTAGACCCGTTGCCACCCAGTCCAGTAGGGATAGGTGTACTCCCCATTACTTTGGGCGTAATGGGATGCTTCAGTCATTCCTTCGTTTTTTTTTTTGCAACTCATCTCCAATTTCCAGCCTTTTCGCTTCCTTTCCGCTCTAGCAACAAATTATACATGTAAAATATAAATTAATGCATTATAAGTACCTATTAGTTCTAAATAGTATAAAATAATAAGAAAACGTCATAAATATATGTATAAAATAGATTCTACCATTGATCGTGGTTTGGTTTGCTATCGTCAATCATGGTTTGGTTCGGTGTCGTCAATTGTGGTTTAGTTTGCTATCACCAATCATGGTTCAGCTAGGTATATGTGGTTCAACATAAGTGGTTCGACATCAATGGTTCGACCTCCCTGGTTCGGCACCTATAGTTCAACATCTATACCTCGGTCATCTATGGTTCGGCTCCTTTATTGGCGCAAATAATGACCAAGATAAACCATGATTCATTTACCTAGGATCTCAGAGCTAATACCCAATTGATCAATGAATTAAATCAGGTGAACCTTTCATAACATTAATGCCTAGATAGATCTACTGAAGCAAAATCAGCCACCTATCTATATAAATATTCCGTTTAAGCAAAGGCAAAGGATACACAAGGTTCATCGGTTAAAATAGAAGAAAGGAATGACACATCTACCGAAATGGAGAAAGGGGGTACATTTATTATACCTATTTTATAATACAAACAAAAGATGAAAGTCTTAAACAAAACCTTTTTTTCTTTTAGTTAGCCATGTAATGTCTAAAAAAATCCTGTCAACATACTACTTTTGAATATATAAAAAGGAACAAAATCTAAGCCTATGGAAATAGTGAATCTTGAATCCAAGATTAAATCATAAACAAACAAATCGAATGAGGGTATCATACAAAAAATCCTTCACACTTTCCTATCAGCTAAAAGATGACGACATACACGGTTTGGGTGCCTATGGTTCAACATATGTGGTTCGATGTTGGTGGTTCGACATCTATAGTTCGTCAACCATGCTCCGGGCGCACATGGTTCAATACTTATGATTCAATATAGATGGATCGGTATCTATACTCGTAAGAGATATTTTGAGCGATGTTGCCAACATTGAAGATTAATGACAAGGTCCTTGATTACAAAGCTTGATGATTTAAGTTTTTCATTTCTGGCCTTCATGCAAGTCCCCAAAATGCTTGAGTATCAATCAGATCCGTTTGATGGTGCGGAATCCCAATCAAACGGATGATGCCAGATCACAATAAGAAGAGAAGGAGAAGAAGAAGATGATGAATCTTGTATATATTGATATGAATGAAGATCCGGATACAAGATTCACACACACTAACACACACTCTCTTCTCTCTCTCTTTCTTTCTCTAGAACACCTTCAAATGCACACACTTAAGCTCCTCTAGTGTTCATCAATCAATTCCTCACACCCCTCACCCCTATATATACTGGACTGGGCCGCAAATTGGGTTTACGGCCGTAAACGTGTTTACGGCCGTAAACTCTGTTTACGGTCATAAACGTGTTTACGGCCGTAAACTCAGTTTACGGTCGTAAACTCACAACACATATACGATATTACATAACAATACAATTTCCTAGAAAAGCAAAGTATAAACCATATTTTTGACCCAACAATCTCCCCCTTGGTTTATAGCTTTCTTTTCTTTTCTCAAATGACCCAACAAGCTCCCCCTAAAAAGTAGCTGGCTTTCTTGATAATCTTCATTGGGAGCTTTGGCTTCAGCTTTAATCTTCGAATTCTTCACAGCTTCAAGATGAACATATGAATCTTCAATGAATGACTTCATCTTGAGCAGTTGGGCTTTTCTTCAAGATTTGACATTGAACGCACATTGGGTGAGGAGGCTTCTTGTACTGATTCTTGAAAGATAGCGTTTTCAGTTTGAGAATCTTCAGAGAGAACATCAGAGAGAACAAATCTTCTGGATCACTTCAGCAGGTTCAAGATAGCAGCGGATTGATTGAGGAGGCTTCAATGCAATCCGTCACATAATCTTCAATTTCAGCTTCACCTTGCTTCTGGGGTTGAAAGATTGAATTTTAAAGAATAATCTTCATTTCTTGCTCCTTCGAATGATAATTCTTCGATGCTCACGGATGAAGCCTTGGCTCAGAAATCTTCCACACAAACTCCATGAGTTTCATCTTCACCTGAATTCACTATTCAAGACAAAACAAAACTAAAAGCAAACTTAGCACAGAAACAAAAATATTTTTGGATTTTTGAATTTCTTGAACAAGAAATAAAACATAAATAACACTATTTTTGGATTTTTAATTTTCTGATTTTTGTTTGGTTTTTAAAATTTTTAATTCTCCCCTAATATTTAAATTAGAAGAAACTATGAACAAATTTAACAAAAATAAAAATGATATTTAACTTTAAGAGTGATTTGGGATCAAAGTTTTTAGACAGCCTTTATCCGTTTATCAGTACCTCTCCCTTCATGAATAGATCTGGTCAATCGCTGATATTGTGGTCCACTTAAACACGAGAAATTGTGACAAAATTAGGACATACTATAAGTGACAAGACAATGTGATCCTAAGTTCCTAGATAATATTCCTTAAGGACCATTCAGCTGACGACGACCAAAGATATTGTTGTCCACCTAAATTGAGCAGCGAGATCTACAGACAATCTGTAAGTGATTGTTCAATTTTAAATGTACTAGAACGTGTTTCCCGCTTTCTGATATACCCCAATAATCAGGAACTTCCAAAGTACTCCTTACTTTAGGTGAGCAGACAATTATTATGAGAGAAGTCAGATTTAGAATGCATATGCTATACACCCAGGTCGGATCTCTTCCAATCACGCAGAGGGTGAAACATATGACTAACCAGATTTAGAGGGATTGAGAAGTAGAATGGTGCATATACTGTGTACCAGGTCGGATTGTGAGTCACGCAAAGGAGACAGTATATGGCTAACAGACAGGAAGAATTGCATAGATAGAAGATGCATAGAAATAAAGTTGCATATGTTGCAGTCCAGGTCGGATGTATTTCAATCACGCAGAGGAGGCAACATATGACTAACAGAAGGAAAGCAAGAAAATAATTTTCTACAGACCTACTTTATCGGAATTCCCCAGTCGCCCCATCAATACCGGAATTAAGGACAAAGTCCGTACATCGAGGAAAAGTTAATCCACGGTTCCAAGTACAGGTTCTTTAATGTGACCAGTAGATTCCCATATATATCTCCCTGCTCAACCTATCCGAGCGTCTTATTGTCAGGCTAAACGGATTTAACTAGGTCAAAATTTGTCAAGTCTATGAATTCCTTAAGTTCATTAATGCCTAGTCAAGTCCCTTTTAATCTCTCGTGCCTACCAGCGCATCGAACACAGAGCCTAGACAATTCAGATTCAGTCCCTTACACAAATTCAGATTGCCTGTTATCATATGATTATATCACTTCCCAAAACATCTCACTCAAACTCATTTCATTAACCAACATATTTTTGATTTTCTGATTTTCTAATGTTTTTGGATTTTTTTAAAATTTTAAAATTTTTGTTTTGTTTTTATTTCTCCCCCTAAATTTGTGCATAGGAGAGAAACGAACGTAAATGCACAAATTTAAACTATCCTAAAACAAAAATTAGTCTTTAAAGCGAATCAGCTTAAGAAAAACTCAGGAGTATAGAGAGGAAAACTCAAACCGTAAGTCACCGATTGAATTTGCATCCAGAAGGTCTGAGAACAGCACGCATAATCTCAGAACATATCCGAAAATTCTTCATGTCATTAAGCACTAACCCCATGTGTGATCCCTTCTTTTCTTCCTTTCCCGCAAAGGACACATACTCCCAGACAATGTTCTGAGTGTTGTACAGTTGAGAGATGTCACCTATCATGTGCCAGGAACAGCCACTACCAACAAACCGAAGTCTGATGATATGCCTCCATAGCTACTCCGACACAGAGCGGGATCAGTTGGTCTTTGGAACCCAGTCCATTTTGAAACTGGGTCGACCTTTGTCATCCTTACACGGTACTCTCTCCCATGACATATCCTGTTTATCACAAACAGAAGATGAAGAAATATTAGAGTCATTAGTTGATTTGGGAGAGTGAGCCTTTGGAACCCATTTGTAGTTGGGTTTAACCCATTTCTTTTTCGATCTGATGGGTGGCTCAGTACTTGATTTGGAACTTGAAGCCGATCTTCGAGATGACTTTGATTTTGGCTTCACGGGAGCATCTCTTGGATTTGGCTTCTTGGCCGGCATTCCCTTCTTGTCCTTTGGATTTTGATTCTTGGCCTTCTGCGCGTTCCAGTCATCATGGTCTGAACGTGACCTTGAGGGGTTTCTTTTGAAGTATCTCCCTCTTGGCGCGTTCTGCCAGCCTTATGCATAGTAGGGAACGTATGCGCGATTTGGACAGTTTCTGGCAATGTGTCCAGGTGTTCCGCAGTGAAAACATGTCTTTTTCTTCATTGTGAAGTTGTTTCTTCCTGCCCCTGGTGGCGTATCCTTGCCTTGTTTCTTATTGTTCCCACAAGCACAATTACAACAGGCACTCTGTTTCACTGGAATTGGTGGCCTGTATTTCTCAACAGCAGGTTGATCAGAAGCAACTGAGTTCGAAGCAACCGATTCAGAGTTCAAGGAGATGTTGGTTTGTTCAATGGTGTTCTCCTTGTTCTCATCCTCTACTACTTTACCTGCACATGTAACAGAAACATCAGGAGCATCAGGATTATCAACATTAATAATGCCTCCTGATACAAAACCAGCTGGTTTGCCATATTGAAGATGTGCCTCCCTGTCAATTTCTTCCTGTGTCGAAGGGATGGATGTGTAGTTATGATTGAAAGGTGGAGGAACACTATCATACCCTAGACCCTTGTTTTGATTATCTTTGAATTTTAATTGGGTTTCAAATAAGGAGTCAACTGTCTTACTTGACGCAGTATAATTTTTGAAACTAACATCAGTTTTTCCACACTTAATTTTCAAGGCGTCAAGTTCTTCGGTTACAGCATCAAGTTGTCTCTTAATATAGTCATAATTTTCACACTTGTTGCTGAATTCTTCCTGAAGCTTCCTAAAGTCCTTTATTTTTGTTTCTAACTGGGCCTTTAGGGGTTTCTGTCCTTTCCTGAGTTGATAACCTTCATATCTCAGGTCCTCAACTTCTCTTTTTAATAAATCATTATGTTCACGAAGAAGTTTAATCGTGGCTTCACATGATTGAGAACATGAAACTTCACATGATTGAGAACAAGAAACTTCATTGACCGGAAGGTTTGTGGAACTCACTGTTTTTCGACAATTCAAAGCGTCAAGTTCTTCAATTACAGCAGCAAGACTAAGACGATTGAGATCTTTTGTCTTCTTAATGTCAGCCACGTTCATATCCCATGATTTCGGAAGTGCATTCAATAGCTTTTTGTTTATCTCAGATTTGGTCAAGAAGATCCCAGCTATATTCATCTCAGTAGTGAGTGTGGTAAAACGCTGCAACTGAGCTTCCAGGGTTTCTCCAGGGATATAATCGAACATGTTGAAATTTTGTCTTAACATCTCCTGATGACTCTCTTTCATGTCTTCAATTCCCTCGTAGACTTCAAAAACCATTAAAGTCAAACTTAAATTTAAAAATGTCCTTTGACTATAAACCTCAAAAGTCAACCTTAAAAGTCAAATTTAAAAAGTCAAAATCAAAAGTCAAACTTGAAAAGTCAAACTAAAAAGTCAAACCGAAAAGCTAAATTTGAAAATTTAAAAGTCAAACGAGAAAGTCAAAGGTCAAACTTTAAAAGTAAAAAGTCAAAAATAAAAGTCAAAAGTTAAAAATAAAATAAAAAATAAAAACTAAAATTTTTTGGGTTGAAAAAGGAATTTAAAATTAAAGGAAAATCAATTTTGGGCTAAAAGTGTAAAAAATGCGAAAGTGGCTGCGACAGGAAGTGGTTAAGTTTAAAATTTCGAAGAAAAGTCACAAGGGATTGGCTTGCTGAGTTGGTTAAGTGCGCTGACTTGATACTAGAGGTCCCGGGTTCGATCCCCGGCACCCCCAACTTCGCGTCCCCTTTTTCTTATTTGAAGCTGCTGAACGAACCGGATGCGAAGCGAGGACGAGGCTGCGAGGCGAGGCTGCTGCGAGGCGAGGATGAAGCGAGGCCGAGGATCCGAGGCACGAAGGCAAGGACCTGGTGCGAGGTGCGAGACCGTAAACGCTGCTGACCGTAAACGCGAGCCGTAAACTCCGAGGCCTCGGACCGTAAACCGTTTACGGCCGTAAACTCCAGACCGTAAGCTCGGACCGTAAGCTCGGAAACCCTAGCCGTAAACGCCGCCGCCGACCGTAAACACCTCGGAAGTCGTTGTTCTTGACGAAAAACAACGTTTTTGCCCCTTTTTGCTCCAAAACTCGATCAAAAACTCGTTTTTAGGAAAAACGCGAAGAACAAACCCCCTTATTTTGCCACGATCTATCCAAAAACGCAAGAATCCTTCAAAAATAAGATCAAATAAGCTCCAGATCTGACAAAAAAGAGTGATACAATCCAAGCTCTGATACCAATTGTAAGTCCCCAAAATGCTTGAGTATCAATCAGATCCGTTTGATGGTGCGGAATCCCAATCAAACGGATGATGCCAGATCACAATAAGAAGAGAAGGAGAAGAAGAAGATGATGAATCTTGTATATATTGATATGAATGAAGATCCGGATACAAGATTCACACACACTAACACACACTCTCTTCTCTCTCTCTCTTTCTTTCTCTAGAACACCTTCAAATGCACACACTTAAACTCCTCTAGTGTTCATCAATCAATTCCTCACACCCCTCACCCCTATATATACTGGACTGGGCCGCAAATTGGGTTTACGGCTGTAAACGTGTTTACGGCCGTAAACTCTGTTTACGGTCGTAAACGTGTTTACGGCCGTAAACTCAGTTTACGGTCGTAAACTCACAACACATATACGATATTACATAACAATAGAATTTCCTAGAAAAGCAAAGTATAAACCATATTTTTGACCCAACACTTCAACCTCTATCTAATACTCCAATTGAAGTTATTCTTGAAATGCCTAGATCTAGATCATTTCCGGGAGCTACGACCACCGAGGCTTTTGCTTTCCTTTTGGCATTTTCTTCAAAAAAGGAAAGACGAAGTGAATGTTGGATAAGGTGTCTAAGTCCATAACTATTTCTGGTATGTACTTGACCTGACCCGGCATGGTCCATTTGGGTTGCATGGCATCATGCATTTGGATAGACTAAATGAGAGAAATAACACTTGTGGTTTATTAATATATTATAAGTTCTAATATATTAATAGTATTATTTAATTAGTATTGATCAAGAATTAATCTAGGATTAATTAAGTGATCAAAAGATGACTAATTAAATATATGGGTTGATCATGTAAATCATCCATAACTTGTATAGTGGGCTAAAAGGCTCCATGGATAATCAAGTTGGGTTAAACCCATTGAATGCTCCATGGAGGCTCCATGGGAGTTACAAACCCATGGGTCATGGAAATGAAGAGTCATGCCACATTAGGGTTTACATGGTGTAACCCTAGATGTGACACACTATATAAGCAACATGTTCTCCACCAAAATCGGCGACACTAAGAAACAAGAGGGCTAGAGCCGATTTTGCAAGTGTAAGATTCTCTCAAAGGTTACTCATTTGCATTTGGTGTTGTGTGAAGCATTTGAGGCATCACACTTGGGGTGCTAGGCTCACAAGGTTTCAAGGATCATAATCAACAACAAGGTAAGTTATTCTATCTTTCATTCAAGTTATAAATGTTCCCCATGTATGCTAGATAGGAATATAACCTTGGAATTCAACTTTGCATGATTATTAGACAAACATAGATCCAAGGTTATTAGGGTTGCATGTACACTTAGGAAGTGTTAGAATGCTCAAAACCCATCAGTGGTATCAGAGCCTAGGTTTGTTTGTTGTTGTTTTTTTTTTTGTGCAAACAGCTTGGAAAAAAATCGTTTTTCTGTTTTCTGCATGTATGAAAGTTTGCACATTTGTTGCTGGAAATGGACTAGAAACATTACCCTAAACTGTTTTGATGTTTTAAAGCTTGTTTTAGATGGTGTAATGTTTATGCTAATCCATTTACAATGGAAATTATTAAAATTACAAGTTTTTTTAAGTGTAATTTTTGATTCTTGAAAGTGTTCATATTCATGTTCTTGAACTTATGAAGATTAGATGATCATAGGATTTGTTTGTAACCTTCATGGTAGTTTAATTCATGATCATAATGTGTTTTAATGGAGTCCATAACTTGTCCTCAAGTTATGGAAAACCAAAAGTCTCACTTTTATTAAAGCCATTAAAAGAACACAAGAGTTATAAAAATGAAGAGTCTTCATTTTTATTACTCAATTAATTCATAAGTTATAAGAAATGAAAAGTTTTGGAAGTTTACAAAACTTGCCCTCAAGTTTTGGAACATGTAAAGTCTTGATTAAAACTTTAGTTCCAACCCTTAGAATTTTAAAAGTTAAAATTCAACCCTTATACTTTATAAAATTATAAGTTACTAATATATATATATATATGTATAACGTCAAGTCGTCTTACCGTTAGTACGCCTCATTCACGAAGCCGGTCTATAAGGGGGTATAAGGTTGTTGCCTATAAAATGGCAACTTAATGGGTGTCCACTCTCACCCACCGCTTCCTTGATCGGTGGAGGGTCGTTAGCCGAACGGGTAAGACAAGGACTTATAAATTCTCATTAAAAGTATGATGAATATTATAAAGTAACTAAATGCTTTTATTAAATTCCCAATCTTAGTTACTTTAGGAAAATGTGAATAAGGTGCTAATCCATGAAATTACACTTTACACTTTGTTTAAGTCGTTAGTGGAGCTCGTGTGGTTAACCGGCACACTAACTTGGACTTAACAAGGTAGGTAAAGGGTGACTTAAAGTTTATTATAGGTCGGTGGAGCTCGTGTGGTTAACCGGAACATCGATTGAGTAATAAACATTGAGTGTACCAAGTGATTTGCATGGTTACTTCACACCTCGTTATGTGATCCTCGGTATCCCAGTCACAAAACTTGGAGGGCACACTCGAGATTGAAACATGCCTTTGAAAAGTTCATTGAATCTCAAAAGAATCTAGGAATTTCTAAGAACCAATTAAAAACCTAATATTTATATTTCGTTTTTCACGGTGGAAATTGGTGAATCGTCATTCACCTACCTTTCAAATATGTTATAGCTTGGATTACGACATACCTCTTCTAAGTTATAATATATTGTGATTGGATCCTAGCCTTAATATTACATTTGGGTGTTTTATTAAGGACTCTCTTAATATCTAAACTAATCTTGTCCTCTTCTTTCAGATGTCTTCAAACAATGCTGCTTCTGGCTCTAATCCTAATGGCTCCTTTACCCTTATGAACTTGTGTGGGAAAGTCACTTTTGATGGATCCAACTTCAATGAATGGATCAGAAACATCAGGATGATTACCAGCTACGAGGACAAAGAATATGTCCTTGACAAGGAGCTTAAGGAGATTGATGAGACCACTGCAACTCCCCAGGAGATCGCTGACTTCCGGGCACATGAAAGGGATGCTACAAAAGTGGCATGCATCATGTTAGCCACCATGACAGCGGAACTCCAAAAGTCCTATGAGGACTTCTACCCTTTTGAAATGCACCAAGATCTGATGGAAAGATACCATCAAAGTGCACGACAAGAGAGGTATGAAATCATATGCTCTATCATAACAACCATGATGAAGGACGGGGAATCCGTCATGAGCCACATGCAGAAAATGCAAAGGTATGTGGATCGGTTGCTGAAGCTTAATGTGAACTTCCCTGAGGAGCTTGCAATAGATATCATTTTGCACTCCTTACCATCGTGCTATGATCAATTCCGCATGACATATCACATGAATAAGGAAGAGGTCACACTCAGCAAACTTCAGGGACTCCTCAAGACCGCAGAAACAGGTCTTAAGGGTAAGTCGGTTGTTAACACTCCTACTCCAAACTCCGCCCCGGTTTTGGCAATCGGGAAAGGTAGAGGGAAGAAGAGGAAGAACTCTTCGAAGGGTACCAAGGCTAGGACCCTTGATGGCTCTTCTTCAAGTGGAACCAAGAAAGGTTTTGTCACTCCTTCTTCTGACCCTAAAGAGGCTGAATGCTTCTATTGCCATGAAAAGTCACATTGGAAGCAGAACTGCCCAAAGTACCAGCAAGATGTGAAAGATGGGAAAGTTAAACCCAACCATGCAGGTATTTACACTATCTTATCTAATAATTCACCCCATTCTAACTCTTGGGTCCTTGATACCGGTTGTGGTATTCATATCTGTTCTGATTTGCAGGGACTAAGAAGAAGTGAGAATGTGGAGCATGGAAGAATAAACTTAATCATGGGGAATAGGAAAGCTTTACCTGTCACCAAGATTGGAGTTTATACTTTATCGCTAAGTAGTGGGTTTAGTTTAGATTTGAATAAATGTTGTTATTCGCCAGAAATGGCAAGAAATACTATTTCCTTTCATGCATTGTATAAACAAGGTTTCACATTTTCATTTGATAATGAAGTTGGTTCGATTAATGCTTTCTTTAATAATGTTCTTTATTTTAAAGCATTACCTTGTGATGGTGTGTATGAAACTGTATCTGTGGTTGATAACTTAGGAAATAATGTATTGTGTATTGATTCTGTTAATGATAATAACTTGGATAAAGCATCATTATGGCATTGTCGTCTTGGACATATAAGCAAGAAACGCATAGGCCAACTCCAAAAGGATGGAGTATTGGAGTCATTTGACCTAAAATCAGATGATAGTTGCGAATCATGCTTACTTGGAAAAATGACAAAGTCACCCTTCACAGGTTCTTGTGAGAGGGGTGAAGGTTTGTTGGATCTTATACACACGGATGTGTGTGGGCCCTTCAAACATGCCACAAGGGATGCTAATCGTTATTATTTGACTTTTACTGATGATTACAGTAGATATGGATATGTCTACTTAATCAAGCATAAGTCAGAGACTTTTGAGAGGTTTAAAGAGTTTAAACAGGAAGTCGAGAATCAATTGGGCAGGAACATTAAGATGCTTCGATCCGATCGAGGTGGTGAGTATCTTAGCTCAGAGTTCCTCGACTATCTTAGGGAATGTGGGATTGTCTCACAATTGACACCTCCCAGGACACCGCAGTTGAATGAGGTAGCTGAGAGGCGTAATCGAACCTTGTTGGATATGGTTCATTCCATGATGAGTCGAGCTTCGCTTTGGGGGTATGCCTTAGAGACTGCCGCCCATATCCTTAATCTAGTTCACACAAAGAAAGTTCCAAAACTCCTCATGAGATGTGGACTGGTAAAGTACCCAAACTAGACCACATTAAGATTTGGGGTTGCGAGGCTTCGTGAGACGCGAGACTCATGATAAGCTCGAACTTCGAAGTGAGAGGTGTATTTTCATCGGCTACCCACAGAAATCCTTTGGTTACCTCTTCTACAGACCTAGTGAGAATGTGGTCTTTGTAGCTAGGAGGGCTTTCTTTCGAGAGAGAGAGAGTTCATAAGCCAAGGAGACAGTGGGAGGCAAGTTGACCTTGAAGAAATTCAAGAGTCAAGTGGTGAAGGAACTTCAAACCCTAGCACTCAACTTGAGGAGGAAACTCCAGTTGAGCCAATTGACAAGTCTGTACCTATGAGGCGTTCCACAAGGGTTAGGAATGCACCTGAGCATTACTATGGATTCCATATTACTGCGGAAGGTGATACACTTATCAGTGATGAGACACTGATAGGTCTGGATGAACCTAACAGTTACGCGGAAGCCATGGCAGGCCCTGAGTCAACCAAGTGGAAAGAGGCAATGGACAGCGAGATACAGTCCATGTATGGCAATCAAGTTTGGAACTTGGTTGAGAATGTACCAGGTCGTAAGACTATAGGGTGCAAATGGATCTTCAAGAAGAAGACCGACATGGATGGTAATGTACACACTTATAAGGCACGACTGGTTGCAAAGGGTTTCTCACAAACTCCGGGAGTTGATTATGATGAGACCTTTTCTCCAGTGGCCAAGATTAAGTCTATTAGGGTTCTGTTAGCCATAGCTGCATTTCATGACTATGAAATATGGAAAATGGATGTCAAAACCGCTTTCCTTAATGGAAAGTTGGCTGAGGATGTTTACATGAGTCAGCCAGAGGGTTTTGTCAATACAGAGTACCCTAATAAAGTGTGTAATCTTGAGAAATTCATTTATAGGTTAAAGCAAGCACCTCGCAGATGGAATCTTTGCTTTGATGAGAAAGTCAAAGAATTTGGCTTTTCTAGGAGTGAAGATGAATCTTGTGTATATGTCAAGGCTAGTGGGAGTATAGTTAGCTTTT
Source organism: Lactuca virosa (assembly GCF_052849685.1). Taxonomy (NCBI): domain Eukaryota; kingdom Viridiplantae; phylum Streptophyta; class Magnoliopsida; order Asterales; family Asteraceae; genus Lactuca; species Lactuca virosa. The sequence continues at coordinate 3,892,370 of NC_136428.1, read as the reverse complement.
TGGTATTGTATGTGGATGACATACTACTCATAGGAAATGACATCCCAACTCTGCAGGAAGTTAAGTCCTGGCTTGGGAAGTGTTTCTCTATGAAGGACCTAGGAGAAGCTGCCTATATTCTAGGGATAAGGATCTTGAGAGACCGGAGTAAAAGACTAATTGGACTTAGTCAGAGTACCTACTTGGATAAGGTGTTGAAGAGATTTGGCATGCAGGACTCCAAGAAAGGAGAGTTACCCATCCAGAGTAACGCCAGATTGAGTAAGACATAAAGCCCTAGTACTGAGGCTGAGATAGCAGAAATGAGTCGAATACCTTATGCTTCGGCTGTAGGATCGATCATGTATGCTATGACGTGTACTCGACCTGATGTAGCCTTTGCTTTGAGCATGGTTAGCAGGTATCAGGGGAACCCTGGCAAGGCACACTGGACTGCGGTAGAGAATATCCTCAAGTACCTACGGAGGACTAAGGACTGGGTCCTTACCCTCGGTGGGAGTGAAGACTTGAGAGTTGTAGGGTATAGTGATGCTAGCTTTCAGACTGATAGGGATAATTTCCGCTCTCAGTCAGGCTGGGTCTTTACCTTAAATGGAGGAGCAATTTCTTGGAAGAGTTCCAAGCAAGAGACAGTGACTGATTCAACTTGCGAATCAGAGTATATAGCAGCTAGCGAAGCAGCAAAGGAGGCGATATGGCTGAAGAACTTCATTGGAGACCTTGGAGTTGTACCAGCTATTAAAGAGCCAATGGAAATTTTCTGTGATAGTGAAAGTGGAGTTGCCTTAGCCAAGGAACCAAGATATCACGGGAGATCTAGACACATCGACAGAAAATACCATTTCATCAGACATCGAATAGAAGAAGGACTCCTCGTGGCAAAGAGGGTATCATCGGATGAGAATCCAGCAGATCCCCTCACGAAGGGACTGACTCGGGTTAAGCATCTCCAGCATGCTCGGAGCATAGGGCTGAAGGATGATATTAGATTTAGTAGTTAGATAACCTTGAAATTTGTAAAGTGTAATTGACATTAGATGATGAATAAAAGGTGTTTTATTTATGAGTAAAGTGTTGCTATCTCTTGTCGATCGTTTACTATATTTCTTTTGCATGTTTTGACTTCCAGAATAATTATGTTTGGTATATCATATTATTCGAACCACCACAGTCGGTCATATGTCGGAAGTAGGTATGAATCAAGACTGTCATGATTGGTTGCAGAGGTCTAAGTTGTTGGACATGGCTACAACACTCATGAGTGCTCATAAGTTCTGAGCATTGGACTCAACCCACGCTCACTGGAATCACTTCATGGAATTTATCTCGAGTGATCGTGAGACGGTAATATCATATAAGTCTTCAAACCTAGATATATGATTTGTTACTTATGAGTTGGTTATGCATTGATTGTACGAAAACGCATTGGTAACTCGATGTTATAAAACATGCTCTTGTGTATAATTCAATGAGTAGTAGAACAAACATATGAGTCGAAGTTTATCTGTTCCTTCTTGGATTAGAAGCTGATATCTGGGCCCCTCGATGATTTTGTTTTGACCTATGTATCGGGCCCGATCAGAACTAAGTTGATGTGTTCAATTGAGTTCTATGTCAAACAAATCGGAAATCGGGAAACAAACTGTTGGACACAAAGTAAGACACTGTTCCATGTATTTGTCCGGCTGATATCTAGAACAGAGGATTATATGATCACCTATCTGAAATGGCATATCATCATCTTCTCAGTTCCGAGAAACCTTGAAAAGAGCTACGATTGCTGATCGGTTCCTGAAGTCATACTTGTAGTTATAGTTATTAGACTTATCCAAGTGGGAGACTGTTGGATAAGGTGTCTAAGTCCATAACTATTTCTGGTATGTACTTGACCCGACCCGGCATGGTCCATTTGGGTTGCATGGCATCATGCATTTGGATAGACTAAATGAGAGAAATAACACTTGTGGTTTATTAATATATTATAAGTTCTAATATATTAATAGTATTATTTAATTAGTATTGATCAAGAATTAATCTAGGATTAATTAAGTGATCAAAAGATGACTAATTAAATATATGGGTTGATCATGTAAATCATCCATAACTTGTATAGTGGGCTAAAAGGCTCCATGGATAATCAAGTTGGGTTAAACCCATTGAATGCTCCATGGAGGCTCCATGGGAGTTACAAACCCATGGGTCATGGAAATGAAGAGTCATGCCACATTAGGGTTTACATGGTGTAACCCTAGATGTGACACACTATATAAGCAACATGTTCTCCACCAAAATCGGCGACACTAACAAAAAAAGAGGGCTAGAGCCGATTTTGCAAGTGTAAGATTCTCTCAAAGTTTACTCCTTTGCATTTGGTGTTGTGTGAAGCATTTGAGGCATCACACTTGGGGTGCTAGGCTCACAAGGTTTCAAGGATCATAATCAACAACAAGGTAAGTTATTCTATCTTTCATTCAAGTTATAAATGTTCCCCATGTATGCTAGATAGGAATATAACCTTAGAATTCAACTTTGCATGATTATTAGACAAACATAGATCCAAGGTTATTAGGGTTGCATGTACACTTAGGAAGTGTTAGAATGCTCAAAACCCATCAGTGAAGACCAGTGACAGACTTATTTCTGATTTTCTGCGAGATTGATAAGAAAAAAGGGGTCTAGGCCCCTTTGTGTATCTACGGTTCATAAATGAAAAAGGAAGAAGAAGAGAAATATAATATAAAAAAGAGGTGCAGCAGGAAATGTGAAGTCAACAAAAAAATGAAGAAAATAAGCATGGTGGTTTGTATATACTTCGGTTGATTCTCATTGCGTTTGAAGCTATTACTCACAAACAATCAGATTTTCTTAAAAACGGTTGGCAAATGTATCTAGCTAAGCTATTTTTTGAAAAAGCACCTCATACTTCAAATCATACATTGTATCATATGAATCGTAAGGTACAATTTACATATATTCAGTACATTGTTATTAGTAAATGAATGCGAATGCACAGGATTAAGGCACAAATTGTACCGCATACTTGGCACAAGCATAGTAATTTTGTCTGGTTTGATCACCGAAGCCATCTAACTCTCAGTGGTGAAAAGCCTTGGTTCATACCAAAGCCATCATGGTTCTTACACCATGGTCCGACTATGTTAGGTCACCATGACTTGCACATCATAGTTCGACCAGTTAACAAGCCACCATGGTTCTACACCATGGTCCATGTATGTTTGATCACCATGACTTTCACATCACGGTTCGACCAGTTAACAATCCACCATGGTTCTTACACCATGGTCCGACTATGTTAGGTCACCATGAATTGCACATAACGGTTCGACCAGTTAACAAGCCACCATGGTTCTTACACCTTGGTCCGAATATGTTAGGTCACCATGACTTTCACATCATGGTTCGACAAGTTAGCAAATCACCAAGGTTCTTATACCATGGTCTGACTATGATAGGTCACCATGACATGCACATCATGGTTCGACTAGTTAACAAGCCACCATGGTTCTTACACCATGGTCTGGCTATGTTAGGTCACCATGACTTTCACATCATGGTTCGAGCAGTTAACAAGCCACCATGGTTCTGTTGGATTTGGTGTCAAAGCCTATAACTATAACTGGGATCTACTTGACCCGATTGTAGCATTTTCCTTTTGGGTTGCCTTCACCAGTGCAATTTGCTAGGATGGACTTTTGAGAATAAGGTTATTTATGATTTATTAATATGTTACAAGTATAATATATTAATATGAACTCATATTATTTAATTAGTATTGATCAAGAATTAATTTGGAATTAATTTTGTGGTCAAAAGAGACTAAACATATGGGGATTGATTATGTAGATCAATGATTCTTATAGTGTGGTCCAATGATCCATGGTTATTTAGGATGGGCTAAACCAATGTGATAGTCCATGAAGGTTTTAACCCATGGAGCCTAAGTAATATGAAAGGTCAATAGGGTTTGAAAAGATGTAACCCTAGCACTATAAAAGGAACCCCTCATGACCAAAATCGGTGACGCATACACACCATCATTCTAAGAAGTTTGATATTGATTTTGTGCTAAGTAACTTATTCTCTCAAGTCTCCTCTTGCATATTGGTGTTTTTGAACCATTCGAGGCATCACACTTGAGGTGCTCAAGCTTTCAAAGGTCAAGAACTACAAGTCCTTCTAAAAGGTAAGTTATCTAACTTGTTGTATTGCTCAATTGTCAATTTGTATGCTAGTTAGGATGTATGCTTTGGAAAATTGAAAATATGCATGTATAATTAGAGAAAGCATAGATCCAAAGAATTTAGGGTTGCATGTGCACCATAGGAGTATTATAGTGCTCAAATCCCAACAGTGGTATCAAAGCCTAGGATTGTTTTCTGTTATACTTGATGCTTGTTGTTTTTCCAAGTTGAAAAATCGATTTTCTGGCCACTGATTGATGAACTCGCCGAGTCTATTGGCTGAATCGACGAGTCCACTCTATAAATGACCAACTCAACGATTCAAGTTCATATACTCGCCGAGTTGATGGCTCTGGGTGTAGAATTTTGAGTTTTTTTCCAGAATTGGATTAAGATCATTACCACAAACTGTTTTTTGAAACATAAAATCTGTTTTCTTGATATGGTAGTGATCATGCTCATCCAATTAAAAGATAACTGTCAAAGTTTTAAGATAATTGTTGTTTTATATGATAAACAAAGTTGCTTGCAAATTGTTGACTTGATATTATCTTGTTTATGAGTTTAGCTAGATCAATCTTGAATTATATGATAATTTTAGTTGTTGAAAATTGATCTAAATGAATTTTAATGACCTCCATAACTTGTCCTCAAGTTATGGAAAATGAAAAGTCACATCCATTAAAATAACATTAAACTCATAAGTTATGAATTCCAAGAGTCATCAAAAGATAGTTGTCAAAATTCTTATCATAGTTGTTACTTTATATTTTAAGTCAATTACTTGTATCATTTGATTTGAAACTATTTTGCCTTATGAGTTAGTTTAGATCTTGATTAAAAAAATTATATGATAATTTTCCTTGTTAGAATTGATCAAAATTTTCTTTAATGAGTTCCATAACTTGTCCTCAAGTTATGGAACATGAAAAGTCTTATCATAAATGTTTTAATGAACTCCATAACTTGTCCTCAAGTTATGGAAAATCAAGAGTCTTTTCATAAAACCAACATTAACTCATAAGTTATGGAATCCAAGATTTTTGAAAAGTTACAAAACTTGCCCTCAAGTTTTGGAATTTGTAAAGTCTCACAACTGAAACATTTAATTTCAATCCTTAGAGTTTTAAAAGTTAAAATTCAACCGTTATACTATTATTATATTAAAAGTTAATATTTATATATATGTATAAGACAAGTCAGTCTTACCGTTAGTTGACCTCATTCATGAAGTCGGTCTATAAGGGGGGGGGTATAAGGTGACTGCCTATAAAATGGTGGTTTAATGGGTGTCCACTCTCACCCACCGCTTCCTTGACTGGTGGAGGGTTGTTAGCCGAACGGGTAGGATAGGACATTAATTCTCATTTAAAAGTATGATGATAAATATAAAGTAACTAAACTTTTATTAAATTCCCACTCTTAGTTACTTTAGGAAAAATGTGAAAATGGTGCTATTCCATGAAATTGCACTTTGCACCTTGTTAAGTCATTAGTGGAGCATGTGTGGTTAACCGGCACACTAATCTGGGACTGACAATGTGTGGCAAATGGTAGCTTGATCTTAATCATAGATCAATGGAGCGTGTGTGGTTAACCGGCACATTGATTATGTGATTTGTAACATTGAGTGTACCAAGCTAATTTGCATGGTTATTCACACCTTGTTTGTGATCCTCAGCATCCCAGTCACAAACTTGAAGGGCACAATCAAGATTTAAAAATGCCATTAAAAAGTTCAATGAATCTCAAAGGATCTAGGAATTTCAATCCAATTAAAACTTAATAATCTATTTCGTTTTTCATGGTGGAAATTGGTAAATCGTCATTTACCTATCTTCAAATATTTTACAATTGGATTACGGCATCCCTCTTCGCAATTGTAAAATATTGTGTTGGGTCCTAGCCTTAATATTTTGTTTTGGGTGTCATATTATGGACATAAATCAACTAACTTGAATTTCTCTCATTGTAGATGTCTAGTTCAGACAACTATGGTGTTTCTGAATCCAATGGAAAAAGCTTTCCACATGAAGATGATATTCCACAATATCATACTTCACTTCCTCCACCTCCTCCAATAATTCTCCCTAACTCACAAGTTCAAAGACTTGAAAAGTTCAAGGTCACTCAAGCCATATTGGCTAGCAAGCACCAAGATGGAAGGCCTGTGTGTGCACATGTCTTGGAGATGAAGTCACACATTGACAGACTGGGAACGTTAGGAGTCGTTGTGTCGAGGAAATTGGCTGTTGACTTGGTTCTTCAGTCACTTCCCGAGTCATATAGTCAGTTTGTTAAAGACTACTATATGACAGACTGCGACATTTACCTTATCGATCTTACATATTTGCTAATTGCTGCTGAATCAGTAATGATTTGGCGCACTGGTAATGCAAATTTGATTGGAAGATCTGCTTCCCAAACTTCCATGGACATTGACAATGGAAACATTCGAAGTCCAGAAAAGATTTCTCTTTCCGAGAGAAAGGGAAAGGCTAAGTCTGAGATTGCCCCGTGTACCATTCCCAAAGAGTCCATTTGTTTCTATTGCCAAGAGAAGGGGCATTGGTTGTGAAGCTGCCCTAACTACCTGAGAGATCTAAGAGCTGGTAAAGTCAAAAAGCTTTTACTCTGCTTCAGGTAAGTTCAATGTCTAACTCTATTAAGTTCCTACTGATAGATTCTTATTACATAATGTAAAGTTACATTTTGATGTTTTGTAGAATCAAAGAGAACGAAGGAAGCTTAAAGGAAATAGTAAGGCTGAATTTGATCGCGAAGAGATGGATTTCGATCGTATGGTTCGATGATCGGATTTTTAAGCTGCTGCTTAAGAGTTATGATAGATTGCTCAGAAATTTGTAATAACATAGTTTTCATTTGTAATTGCACTGTAAGGAAAAGTTTTTCTGTAATTAGTTTATCTTATTTTATATTTCCTTGCAATGGCATATGTGAAAAGTGATGTTTGAATTTTTTTAGCAATATGGATTTGATTCTTTCGTTTGTGGTAGTGTCTAAATTTACCAAATAAGGAAAGATTCTCATCACCCAAGTTTCAATTGGACAGAAACTTGGGATCACGCAACTTGTAAGTTATGATAAATGAGAACCTTCATCTTTAGGAAATTAGGGCTAGTTCCTTGTTCACATACATAGGTGAGTTAAGTGAAGGACTAGGGATCGGGTACACTTGGTTGTGTGTTGGTCAGGTCCACCACAAAGAACGATAAGACTATTCATTATGGTTTACTAAAGTTAGTAAATATGGTTATGCTTACAAGATTAAGTATAATTCTGAGTCATTGAAAACTCTCAATGTATAGCAGAACGAATAAGAAGAATCAAAGTCGGCAGAAAGATAAAAGTTTCTCCAATCTGAAAAGATGGGAGAGTAATTGAGTATCGTGTTTTATGATCATCTTAATGATTATGAAAACCTTATCACAATTTGATCCTCTAAGGACGCCTTAGTGCATTTGTTTGGCTAAGAAGAGGAATCAGGAATTGTTGAAATGGTTAAATAAATTAAGATGAATCATACTTCGTTCCAAAATCAAATCTTAGAATCATACTCCAAGATTGTATATTGAGTGACATATTAGCAAATGTAGAGTAAAATGTTTTCTTCTCTTGTACATTTGAAATTGGTAAGTTGTAATGTTTTGGATAAAAGCAAAGATCAACTAAGACCGATTGTCAAAAGTGTTTGTCTTGATAAGAAATCGCACCAACTCTTGAATATTTGTTTGTCAAGTAATGTTTCTTGACAGAGAGAAACTTATATGTCGAGAGGTCAGTGGGAGTCTTAAAGGTATTGAAAAGTTTCAAGAACTAATTAAGAGTAAACTTATTGTTAATCACTAGCACACGACTTGAGGTTTGTAACCTATCGTGTTGACATATTCTTGTTTCTGTGCTCATTCCAGTTAAGGTTGACTATGCACATAAGTTCTATAAGTACTCAATTGTTTGCATAACAACCTGGAAGCAATGGTAGGCCCTTGAGTTGCCAGGTGGCAAGAAATTAAGATTGAACTAGTTCAGTCCACATGAGTTTCGATTTGTCACTAACCTTGTCTTGTGATTATGGTTATGACAAATTCACGTGGATAGGAACACATACACCATAAAATCTAAGTGTCATAAGGTTTCTCTCCAATTCATGAAACTGATTGTGAAGAAACGCTTTCACTAAGTAGATTTTAAAGAGTTAGCAATTGTGATATTTGCATTCTCAAATTTGATTATGACTACGGCATCCCTCTTCATAGTTCGAATTGTGAGAAATGGCAAAAGGTCTAAAAATTTAAGACTTATTGCTATAAGTTCTAAAATTGTTTAGACATACATATGAGCTTTCTAATAAAAGGTGTGTGAGCTTAGATAAAGGCTTATCGAAGCATCTCGTGTCAGAAATCAGAACTTTGGTAAGAAAGTCAATAAAGTATTGATTTCTAGAAGTCCAGCTGATTTATGGATTTATGTCATAGCTAGTGGAAGCATAAATGTTATGCAAGAAACAAAATAATTGTTATGCTAGTCGGAGCATAATTATTATGGTAAGTGTTGCAAGTTAGCAATGTTAATTATAGAAAATGAAGTTTTCAATTCGCAACGTTGCAGGGTTAAAAAAATATTTTTGCTATAATTAAGGGAGAGGAACTTATACTTCATTTCAATTCTAAAAATTTAGATTGATATTTTAATCAAATTTAGTCAAGGATTTATATGAATGCCATGTTGAAATGCTTCAACATTGGAAATTCTATATATGGAAATATTATAGCAAAAGACTGGTCAAGTATCATGTCTTTATGTAAGACATTATGAATCGTATCCCATATGCTTCGGGTATAGGATCGATTGCATATGCTATAATATTCATGTGTTCTAATTTTCCAAATGCCTAGGGCATTAAGAGGGAAAAAGGACTAGAACTGGATATGACTAAAGTTATTAAACAACTGCTAAGAACAATCCAAGGTTCGCCAAAGATTGGTTGCTTATGGATAGTTGAAAGTATAGTAATGAATGGACCATATTGACATTATTATGAATAGACATGATTCTACTAACAATGAGTTGTCATATGGCAAATATGGAAATGTTTCCATAATGGGAGTTGGATATCAAGAATCTATGAGAAAGTTAGAAACTTTTATTCAAAAAGGATGTTCAAAGGAATGTGCTTTGAATATGAGACTTTGGATCTATGGAATTGTCTTCTAACAATCTCCAATGGAAAGTTTTGTAATTGACAAAGTCGCTGTGACTTGTGTACATAGTCATTACAAAATGATCACTGCATATGAGTTTAGAATCTAACAAATTATAGTAAGTGGCAAGAACTTGGTATTCTTACACTTACGATAAGGATTTGGAATTGTGAAATGAATATCGTTGGAAATGTTTACAATTGATCTATTTCACAAAGTAAGGACCGTAGGTAAACATAGTGTGCATGCTTGGAGCATGGGATAACTATTGTTTTAATTCAAGTATTAGTTGATAAATCGAAACAATATACAATGAATAATGTCTAATCAATATGGTGATTAAATAAAAGGTGTTTTATTTACACTCAAAAGTTTTGGGGCCATATAGGATTAGTACTATTCTTGTGTTTCACTTTGCATGTTTTGACTTCTCGAATAATAAGATTATTCAAACCATCCACAGTCGATTATACTTTGGAAGTAGGTAATGAGGCTAGACTGTCATGAGTTGGCTTGTAGATTGTCTAAGGCGTTAGACATAGCAAACGTTTGCTACACCATTCATGAGTGCTCCTGAAATAAGATTTGAGTATTGGATTCAACCCGTGCTCACCTGAATTACTTCATGGAATTTATCACGAGTAATTGTGAGACGATACTATCATATAATCTTCAAACTAAGATATATGAGTTGTTGACTACGAGTTGGTTGTGCATTGATGGCATGAAAACGCATCAGTAACTTGATGTTATAAAACATGTCGTTGTGCATGATTTGATGAGTAGTTAGTACAAGCATATAATGTCAAAGTTTATATGTTCCTTTTATCCTAATAGGATTAAAAGCAATATCTTGGGCCCCTCGATGATTCTGTTTTGACTATGTATCGGGCCTGGTCAGAACTAAATTGATGTGTTCAGTTATATTCTATGTCAGACAAATCGGAAATCGGGAAACAAGTTGCAGGACAATAAGTATGACTATGTTCCATGTATTTGTCTGCATAGATATCTTGAGAACAGATGAATATATGATCCCTTATCTAAAGGACGCGTCACTGACTAGGTCAGATTTCGACAGCGGCTTTTGAAAGCTACGATTGCTAAGTCGGGTCCTGAAGAAGCATTGGTAGTCATAGTTATTAGACTTATCCAAGTGGGAGACTGTTGGATTTGGTGTCTAAGCTCATAACTATAACTGGGATGTATTTGACCCGATTGTAGCATGGTCCTTTTGGGTTGCCTTCACCAGTACAATTTGATAGGATGGACTTTTGAGAATAAGGTTATTTATGATTTATTAATATGTTACAAGTATAATATATTAATACGAAATCATATTATTTAATTAGTATTGATCAAGAATTAATTTGTAATTAATTTTGTGGTCAAAAGAGACTAATTCAATATATGGGGATTGATTATGTAAATCAATGATTCTTATAGTGTGGTCCAATGATCCATGGTTATTTAGGATGGGCTAAACCAATGTGATAGTCCATGGATAGTCCATGGAGGTTTTAACCCATGGAGCCTAAGTAATATGAAAGGTCATTAGGGTTTGCAAAGATGTAACCCTAGCACTATAAAAGGAACCCCTCATGACTAAAATCGGTGACACAGACACACCATCATTCTAAGAAGTTTGATATTGATTTTGTGTTAAGTAACTTATTCTCTCAAGCCTCCTCTTGCATATTGGTGTTTGTGAGCCATTAGAGGCATCACACTTGAGGTGCTCAAGCTTTCAAAGGTCAAGAACTACAAGTCCTTCTAAGAGGTAAGTTATCTAACTAGTTGTATTGCTCAATTGTCAATTTGTATGTTAGTTAGGATGTATGCTTTGGAAAATTGAAAATATGCATTTATAATTATAGAAAACATATATCCAAAGCATTTAGGGTTGCATGTGCACCATAGGAGTGTTATAGTGCTCAAATCCCAACAGGTTCTTACACCATGGTCTGGTTCTGTTAGTTAACCATGCCTTGCATAGTATGGTTCGACCAATTAACAATCCACCATGGTTATTACACCATGGTCTGGCTATGTTAGGTCATCATGACTCACGCATCATGGTTCGACCAACTAAACAAAACCAATGTGGTCCTTGCAGTATGGTTCCACATGGGATCCCGACTAGTCAAAAAATTATCGAACCAAGGATCGTCCTAAAATAGATAATATAAACACTAAAGGGTCCCATATATAAATAAAAGCAAACAAGTTTGTAAATTGTCAACTATTAGTTGAAAATAACGGTTAACAGTGTAACCAATAAAAATCCAGACTTCCACTATAATTCATGATGAGTACAATTCCGAAGCCAGGCTAGACATCGACCTATTCCTGCTTCAGACTTGGGGGGGCTTATTGAGTAGTTCCTTTCTTAAGGTGATGCAATTGGAGATTAGTTTTTGACATAAATGGTTATGTACGAGACATTTGGTTTACCCAAACTTCATGATCCTACAAAGACATGTCGAATAAATTACAAAATTCGTCAGAGTATACAACAATTTTAAACTGGTTCACACTCACTTGAAAAACGGTGAATAATGCCGCTTCTCCCGATCTAGTTCAATGAAGACATTTGATGCATATGTGACTATTATAAGTCCTAATCAGGACCGAATATTGAATCGCTCCTACTTCAGACTTGGGGGACTTGATGATGTATATATCTTATCATACCTCTTTCAGATTTCGGGCATATGTTGTTCGATCAAATATAGTTTTACCTCCCAGGTTTGGTTCGGTCTTCTACTGATGGTTTGGTTCAAACTTCTAATGATAGTTCAGTTTGGTCATTTGGCTAACCAGGTTCGGTTCGGCATTTTATTAATGGTTATGTTCGGTCTTCTCTTGATGGTTCGATTTGTTCTTCAGCAGATGGTTCGGTTCGGTAATTCGACCAAGCATGGTTCAGTAGATTGGTTCATTCAAGATGCTCTATCCTTCCCAAGATAAACTACCTTTGTGTTCCTTTACAATGAAATTTGTGAGACGTATTCTCCATCCCAAGATAAAGGTACCAGAACCTATACCTTCTTACCCACGGTAAAGTACTTCCCTATATATATATATATATATATATATATATATATATATATATATATATAGGTATGCTCTAACTCTCTCTACAAACTCATTGCACTTACATACACTCGGATTCCTTTCGCTCCAAGGATCTAATCATCGTTTCGTATCGATACTAGTTTGATCGCTGGAGGCCACTTTCGGGATGCATGTCCTTGGGAAACTCTAACGATTCTCATTTAGTATTGTAACTAGAAATATATCAGGGCTTGCTAGAGGCATCGAAGCACATATCCAAAATCTCGACTCAATCAGCCTAGTGACGATTTTCCAGGTTACATCATATATCATATGGTGTGATTTAATAAGTCATGTACATAGTTTTGGACACTTTGGTTAACCATGATTATGTTAATGAGTTAACATACCATAGTTAATAAACTAGCTAGACAATTTTTGTCTTTTTCTTAAGCATGGCCAAAATCATATTTTTAAGAGAAGAGGTTCCTTGTCAACTTTCTTCTTATGTCCCCCATGCTTCTAAAAGGCTACCAATACTTTATGTTCTTATAATTTAAAGGTATGTCTTACATGGGAGTATAAAAGGAAGGCTTTTGCATGAGTTTTTGGCTAGGTTTTTTTACTCTCTTCTTCCTCTTTTCTTCACCATAAAGCGTAGGTAGTAAGAGCTCTCTCCTTTTGAAGTTTTTTGCTTTACTTTGGTGATTAAAGCTTCCTTGAGTTGTATGCTTTAATGCGTATTTGAGTTAAGTACATAAAGCTCAAGACACCCAACAACACAAAAAGGAACTAGCATTCTAAGTGCCTTATCTTGATGGTGGATACATTAAGAGAAAATCATACTCTTTGATTTTTCTATGTTCATCAATACCGCAAAACCAAGTGGGTTCAAAGGCTCCAAAGGTTGTCATTCCAAAACACTCTATGGTTGTTTTAATATCATTCTAACCTCTATAAATGGATCCTAGATGGTTTTGTTTTGTTATAAACTCAAAAATAAACTTGTTATTTTTTTAACACTTCTGTTGACTGGTTTTTATGAAAACCTAACTTATATTTTGTATCAAAACCCATAAAAATAAAACGTTTAACTGCCAACACGTGTGTTTCATTTGAAAAAAATTCCTTTTGAAGAGAGAATTGGATTATAAGAGATGGCAATGTCACACTTTGAATCACAGTAAATTGGTACCCTTAACAAATGATATCCATAGTCCAGAAGTTATGACTTCATCCAGAGGACTTGAGAACAACAACTTGATGAAGCAACGTATTCTGCTTCGGCAATCGAGACGGAAACAAAATTTTGTTTCTTTGAAGACCAACTAACAAGTCGTCCTCCTAGAAATTAGCATCCTCCATATGTGCTCTTTTGATCATGTTTTCATCCAACATGATCAGAATTTGTGAAATCTTGAAGACTAAAGTCATTTCCAATTAGATACCGTAAACCCAAGGATTTTGTTTCCTTAAAGATATTGAAGGATTTTTTTAACAGCAGTGAGATGTGAAACATCTGTATCAGGAACTTTGGCAAGTAGCGAACATGATGTCATGTCTGCTGGTGTTAAGGTACAGAATGGACCCAATCATTCATCGGTAGGTCTTTTCATCTATAGATTCTCTAGATAGATCAACATACATCTTTACTCTGAAGGAAATGGGTACTTTGGATGAGGAACCGTTGTCCATGGAGTACATCTTAAGCAGTTCGTTGAAGTGATTGTTTTACCTGCAAACCTAGAAAGAAGTTTATTTCGTGATTCATGCTCATTTGAAATTAACGTACCATGAGTACTGAGAAGTAACCAACCATGGATTCATCAGTTGATGAAAGATAATATCATCAACTTATATTTGCATAAGCAATAGATTCTTCTGGTTTGATCTTTTGAACAACGTTACTCTGATGAACGCCGAATCTTCCATAAAAGTAGTCATGGTTGCATACCAAGCATGTGGAGTTTGTTTTAGACAATAGATTACTTTCATTAGTTTGTAGTAATGGTTGTGAAGTTCATGGTTTTCAAAACTTGGTGGCTGATGGAGATATACTTCTTCTTTCAATTCTCCATTGAGAAAAGCACTTTTGACATCCATTTGATGAACGTTTTTGTTCTTGTGAGCTGCATATGCCAGGAAGATGAAAATAGCTTCTAATCTTGCGACAAAAGCATATGTCTCATTGTAATAAATCCCTTCATGTTGACTATAGCCTTTGGCAACTAATCTGGCTTTCTTCTGAATAACAATTCCAGATTCATCAGCCTTGTTTCTAAATACCTAACGAGTGCCAACAATTGCTTTATGCTTTGGGGAGAGATGAGGATCCAAACCTTGTTTCTTTCAAGTTCTTCTAGTTACTCTTGCATGCCAGTAATCCAATCAGAGTGTTCAAGTGCATCATAGATTTTCTTGGGTTCTATAAGTGATATAAATGTCATGTAGTGACATTCATCTTGAATTGATTTAGCTGACATTGTTTGAACACCAACATTGGTATTGCCAATGACTTGATTTTGAGAATGATCCTTATTCCAAATGTACAGACGAGGGGTAATGTGGTCAATTGCACCAGCTGATGTGATGTCTTGAGTTGCATTGAGAGAATTTTCCAGTGTATTTAACGGACGCTTCCCCTGAAAAAAAAAATCCGAGAAGGTATGCCATCAGAAGGTGTTGTACCAGGGATGGGTAATTGGATATCACGGTTTGTGGCTTCTGGTACATTTGGTATATATGAAGCATCTGATTATTGTTCCCCCTCAATTGGTGGGGAAGATGGATTTGTAGTCAGATTCTCCCCATCATCTTGAGAAGTAAAAGCTTGTCTGGTTGAAGCTTCGGATAGAAAAGGTCTAGAGGAGTTGGTGGAAATAGGAGCTTCTGTTCTATGAAGGACATCCTCATCTAGTGCTACTTCTGGTGAACCGAAAATTAAATCAAAGTTGTTGTTTATGATGAAATATTGAATAGGTTGGTTCGAAGATGGCGTCTCACATTCCATGATGTGAGAAGTAAAATGAGTTTGAGATGATTTTCAAATAAATATTTCGTCAAAGGTGACATCAAATCTTTCTTTCATAAGACGTGTTCCTCTGTTCATTACCCTATATGCAAAGCCTATGGTGGAGTAACCCAGAAAGATGTCTTCATCACAATTTTGTTGAAATTTGCTCAAGTGATCTTTGTTATTTTTGATGAAACGCCTACAACCAAAGATGTGGAAAAAATTTAACATTATGTTTCTTACCATTTAGTGCTTGGTACGACATGCATTTAAGTCTTTTCTTGATAATGCTTTGGTTAGGAAAAAACAGGCAGTGGCTACCGCATCGACCCAAATTGGAACAGAAGATTTGCAGAGTTGAGCATGGATTTGGCTGATTCAACGATGGTTCAATTTCTTCCTTCAACAACACCATTTTGCTGAGGAGTGTATGGAACAGAGAAATTATGACCAATTCCTTTTTCAACAAGATAATTGTTTAGAAGAGCATTGCTAATTTCAGTGTTTTTGTCACTCTGAATGCTTCTGAGCAGAAGCTTCGTTCAAACTTCAATTCCTTTGATGAAGTTGATCAATTCTTGAGCGGTTTCAGAATTTGTCGAAGACAGAGAAACCATGTGAAAAGAGTGTGGTCGTTGACAATTAACAGAATGTATTTCTTCTGATACATGCTTTTAATTAAAAAAGGCCACATAAGTCTATGTATAGTAACTGCAGAGATTCTCTTATCGTAGAGTCCAATATAGAGGGTGTCGTTTCTTGTTGATTATTCCGCATTCACAGGCAACACAGAGGGTCTTGTTGTCAAACTTTAGAAGGGAAATTCCTCGCACGTGTTCACCAGTAACTAAATTGTTGATGTATTTTAAATTTAGGTGAGTGGGACGTCGGTGCGACAACCAACATTCATTACAAGTTTCTTTGACAAGGAAACATAAATGAGGTTTCCCAATCATGAGTTGAATATACAAAGGATACATATTTCTATTTCTATTGGAAGTGATAAAACATTTTGAACGATCTTGAGCATGACAAAACTGTGTTTTTCATCAAATTCGACTCTGAAATTGGCATCGATCAGTATTGCGATGCTGAGGAGATTATGTTTAAGACCTGTAACGTAATCGAACTTCTGAATTATGAATGTTCCATGTGTAAGAACATCATAACCTTTGATTATTTTATTTGATTCATTTACATATGTAACTTATTATACTTTTGTTGTTGGTCGGAAGTCTCGTAGATATTCTAATACGCCCGTCATATGTAATGAAAAAGCCCAATCAATGAACCAATTCTTATGTCGCTTGTCCAGACATAGTTCATGAAAAAGATTAAGTAGTTAGTTTCGGCACCCAAGATGTTTTAGGGCTGGAGGTTTTCTTGATAGAAAAAATTGAAATAGACGCAGACGAGACATCTTTTTTGTGACGCCCAAAGTGGAAAATTGGATAGATGCAGAAGGTAACGTTGGTCTCATTAATCCACCAATTATAAGTGATTGTTGGTTTGGAAAGGGATTCTATTTTCTTATATTTCCCAATGGATACTGGAGGTGGAGTTTTATTTCTGTATTGACCTTAGGATGAGATTCCAGAGGCTTTGGTGATGGTTCTCTAGACAAAATCTTAATTGGAACAATTGGTTGTTTGGCTTCGGAATTCTCAACTAAGGGATCAGATTATTTGGTATAGTTATTGTCATACTCCTTTTTTATTATTTTCTTAAGTCTAGACCTGGTTTCTTATGCCACAACAGTGTTGGCCTCGGTTATGGGTGAGCGAACATAAGAACGGTTCAATTGAGGCTTTCGTTTATCAGAGGGTTCATGAGGTTTCTTTTGAACAGTGGATATGATTTCTTTCTTATTTCCAGAACTTTCACCTCCTACAAGGTGAGAGATACTAAAGACAATCGGGACATTTGAACATGTAGTGTTTCAATTAGAATTAACAGAAGTTGAAACACTTTTTGGTTCAGAGATGACAATTTTTATAAATTAGACAAAACCATTTTTGGAGGTTTGTGAAGGTTCTAAAGGAAGAATTTGATAATTAAGTGATTTATCAGAAGCGACAATCTCTACATGCAGAGGTTCTTCATCAGAAGATCCTGTCCAAATAATTCCTCTAATTTTAACAGATTGATCAGATGCATGTCCATAGGTTTCTGGAACAATTTCTTCAATTACACAGTTATTTGGAATTAAATTTGTTGTGTTGCATGTGATTTCATCTTTTAGGAAGTAATTTTTTTGAAAATGAAATATTTTCAGTTACTTCGGAAGGAACAACGAAGGTTCTTGGAAGAAAACTCAACTATTGAAATGCATTTATAATCAGATTAAAAAACACAGAATATCTCCCATAAATTTCCACAGTTTTCCTTTAGTTCTTCCAGAGGAGTATGGTGTTTAGTACCGAGACCTCTTCCTTTAGACCAAGGATATTGAAAATTATTTGTGAGATGCTCATTTTTTTCAATTTAATTCATAGTATAATAAAGTAACTATATTAATCCATTCAAACGTACATTATCCTTAACTAATACATCTATTTGTTCAAGGGCCAAAACATGTCTACTATCAGCTAAGGATCTAGCATCCTTCTCTAAATCTGGTTCTTTCTCCAAATGATCTATTCATAACTTCTTCTGAAATAATCGCTCTCTTATTCAATACAACTCTTCGAGGGCCAAGTCTTTTTCTACCTTAGTTTTTTCATATGCCTCTAAGGCGTATGTAAGAGACATAGAAATTTGTTCTAGGTAAGGCTTTGAAATATCTCGACATAAACTATTTTCAGAAACCATAAGTTGTACCTGCTCGATGATGCTTTGGCTAGAGGCAGAGGGGTTGGTAGTCATGAAATAGTAGTTCTTCCATCTCTTCACTTCTAATTCATCTTCTGATCTAGAATACCAAAGCTCTTTTGGAATGCAGTCATCATCATTCCTTTCCAGGATGCACAACTTTCCCATTTTCTATTGTCCTTGGTATCATCTCCAAAAGACTAGACTTGTTCTTCTCATCTGACAAAGAAAGTTTTTTCTTTGTAAGCAGCTTCTTTTTCTCTTCCCATGTAATATGCAGCATTCTTCACTTTCTTTGATTTGCAGTCTCTTGCAAAGTGGTTGATTCCATTGTATTTGTGACAAATGATGGTGTCACTCGTGTTTTCAGATCCATAAGGTTTGACAGTATCAGAAGGATTTCTATTTGGGTTGTTTTGAGTAGATGGTATTTTTTCTAGTTGGTCTTTTGGTTAAATTAAGATGGTAGGTGTCACACCCCCAAACCGAAACGGCGGAAACGTTCAGGGGCGGAGGACGTCATGTGCAGTATCACAACAATTGCGTAATAGTAATCAAATCAAACACAACCATTCCATTGATAAAACATATTGTTTACATCTGTTCGATACATAATTTGTATAACATCACAAATGTATAGCAAAAGTATAAATGAAGCGACTCTAAAAGATCCGTCTTCTCAAAACTTGTGGGTGTACCTGTCTACCGGTTCCTTGAGAATACAAATGATTTTGAAAGTGTATCAACACTTAAGTTGGTGAGTTAATAAGTTAGTTTTTGAGGTGTAAAGCTTGTCTTTGTTTCTTGAAAATTTTATAGTGTATTTCCAGAAAATCCAATATTTTCTTTAGTAGTGAAAAGTAGTCTTAGACCTTAAGACCAAAATGTACGTTTGTTACTGTATTCTATAAGTGTATATGTAGTCTCATTAATGAATAAAACCATATCATGTATGTTTTCCCTAAACTGTATGTAGTACTAGAGTACTCTATACTAGGAAAGTAGTGTATCGTAGTATTGTTTGTTATGAAACCTTTATATGAAAACCTGGATACCACCAGTAGAAATGTATAGTAGTGTACTGTTTGTATGAAAACCTTTGTATGTATGCCTGGATTCCACCAGCTGTAATGTATAGTAGTGTACTGTTTGTACGAAAACATTTGTATGTATGCCTGGATACCACCAGCTGTAATGTATAGTAGTGTACTGTTTGTATGAAAACCTTTGTATGTATGCCTGGATACCACCAACTGTAATGTATAGTAGTGTACTGTAGTTTTATTAATTAAAATAAAACCATTGAAGTAGTGTTAATCTCGTAAACATATGTTTTAGTTATATTGTTGTGAGTTTCATAAATAATAAAACTATATGAAGTTGTTTACTTATTCATACACTAATCGTGTTGTTCAATACCAAATTGTGAGTTATTATAACCATACTTGATGACCTATGATGGCCTGAAACGACGTTCTTCAGGCATCGGAGTCGAAATGACATTTGTCACCACAGGCCTGCCGGCCTAGCTGTTGCAAGCAGCTCAGGTGCGGGATTGTCAGTCACGTATAGATCTATACACAAATTCACGCACTCCCTCCAGGAGACTATGGTTATAATTTCAGGGCTTTGTTGGTACTTAAGTAAGTACTTGAAGTGTGTCTCACAAAGCTATACTGATGGTTATGTGTAGAATAACTGAAAATCCTTTGTAATGAATGACTATGTATATGTATGATCCATAAACTATACCTAATATAGTTTATATGTTTGTTACTATAGTAAAGTCTGTACTTAGTAGAATAGTATTTATGTTCCATAAGCTATACCAATATAGTTTATATGTTCTTGTATCGCTTCTTGAATTAGTAGCATTGTAAAGTTGTTCCATAAACTATACCTATTATAGTTTATAAATGTATTTCATTTGTAATGTAAAATGTTTCTGAAAATTCCCCTTTGCTCAGCATGTTACAAAGGTTTGAAGTTTTGTACTCATATATATATTAAGATGTTTTGGTAAAAACAATAGATGTGACAGTCGAAATAATTTGGAATGACTTGAAACAGTCTAAAATGATTTGAAAACGTTTGAAATCATTTAAATGTTAACACAAAATTTATTTGTGTTGTACTTGTATCCCCCCCCCCTAAAAACATAGAAAAATAGTGAAAATGTAGGGGTATGAACTCACCTCTAGTGCGTGTTTGAATCTGGATAGTGGAAGTGTAGAGATGATCCTTGAGCTAGCGTACGTGGAAATAACGGTTTCCAAGTATTATTTAAACAAATAATCGTTTATAAATTAGTGAAACAATTAATTAAAGTGTTATACAACACTTATAATATGTAAGGAATAATTACCGAGAATTATTTAAAGTGTTGAAGTGGGTTTTCGGTCTAGCCTTCACCGAGATCCCTGATTTTGGTCCTAAACCTCAACCGAGAACCTGGTCTTAGAGTGTTTTCGGTTGGGAACACGTTTTCGGTTGGGAACGTGTTTTCGGTCAGATGAAGATTTGAAGATTGTTCTTGGTGTTCTTGGTGAAAAATATGAAGATTCGAACGATTGTTCTTGAAGGTTTGAAGGTTCTTGGATGATGTTTGAGAGCAAAATGAGTGTATTTTGTGATTGAAATGTGATAAAATGACCAAGTTTTCGAGTGGAAATATATATACCGAGAGGTGTTTTCGGTCGGAAAGGGGGTTCTCGGCCGAAATCGTGTTTTCGGTCCGAGGAGTTTGCGGTCCGAGGGTTCTCGGCCGAAAAGGGAGTTTTCGGTCAGAGGAGTTGGACCCTTCGCATGCTCTCGGTTCCTATTTTGGCCTTTAAATTGTGTTTTGGTTTAAATGCTTTTATCCCAAACATTAGAATACTTATATAAAAACATCATTTATATAATTTAAATCATATTTAACCCTTAATATCTTAATAGAATAAATAAAACATAAATTTTATTTAGAGGGTTTTGACTTTTATGGACTTGAAAAATAACGGGTTGTAACATTAGGAGTGTTTGGAAAGAAGAGAGTGTTGTTGGTTTTGTGAGATGATGGTCACGGAATGTCTGGTCTAGTGAAGTGAGGTGTTTTAGGTGGGTATTGGTGAGGGAACCTTCTGTTAAATTTGTGAACAAGAATAGCATGTTAATTTTGAAATTCCTCATCAGTGGGTTCTTCTAAAGGGTAGGGTTCATTTGGGTTGAAAGTAAGAGAGCTTTGAACAGCAAGAACGATGGGTCCTCTAGTGTTCTGATGTTGTTGCATGACAGTTGATTCTTGAGCTTGAAGTTCACCATAGAGTTCAATGAGGTTCATTTTCTTGAAATTTCCATTTCCTTGCAGAATCATTTTCACATTTACCTAGCCATCACCAAGACCATCAAGAAACTTTATATTTATTCAAGATTTGTTTTGATAGTTTTTGCACTGATGGGTCAGTTGAGAATAAGAGAAAAACGAGTTGCTGGAGATTTAACACTTTCTCCCAGAGGATATGAAAGTTGTTGAAATCGTTTAGAGCAGAATTTAGCTTCTTGTCTTTGACATTCTCAGTTCCTTCAAACTTGGACTAAAGAGTTGTCCAGACTTCATGAGCAAACTGACACAGTTTGATATGATCAAAGAGATCTGGTGGCACACCATATACAAGTTGAGTAAAAGCAATTTAATCATTTTCGAGTTTTCGAGTGTTTCAAGAGCTTATTGTGTTGGAGATCGTGGTTATTGTCTTGGCTTAACAGCATTGTTACCACCACCTAAGAGGGCAGCAACGAGGTCATCAAGAGGAACTGTTGGAACCACATAAGGACCTTCAACCACAGAACGCCATACATCATTTCATTTTCTTTTCAAATAGTTACCCATTCTAGTTTTCCATTGTTCATATTCATCAGCAATCAGTATGGGTGCTCTTGTGGAACATCCTAGACTATTGGAGACATTTACAACATATAACGGTTGTAAGTTAGCCATTTTGAAAAAGATTATGAGCGATGATGTTATATAAAGAATACTTTCAGGCTTCCCAGAAATGTAACTCACCAAGGTTCCTTAGAATGATAATCTAGTGAGAGTGGTTAGTAGATGACCAATCTAGGCTTTGATACGAAATGATAAAACCAGGAAAGTGCTCTAAGTTAAATGACTAAAATAGAAGTGCGGAAGTTATAACTTAACAACTGATACAAGGAAAATTAATGAAAGACCAGAAGCGTAAGTAAATGAACATGATAAGTGAGCAAAGAGGAACCGTACGTTAAGATAGATTGTCTAGCAAGATTTATAAAAGGTGTAAGGAGAACCACAACCCTGTTCCCCTTTTATAGACACACCATGATGGAAAAAGGCTAATAGTTACTAACAAAATATAATGAAATGACTAAGTGATCTAGTCATTAAGTACCAATCATTACAAACCAACATATATTAAATACCATAACAAAAAGACAAAACACAAGTCGACTTCTTCTGAACTTCATATCTCCTTCTGAACGTTCATCTCTTGGATCTCACATGCCTTCGGTTATAACATCCTTTGTTCAACAACTTTAAGTTGATCTTCAACGGAGGGTCTCTTCCGGGTTCAACAGGTTTTTTTTTTGAAGAAATGGATAGTAGGTTCCATTCTATATTAGTTGCCACTATATGATGGATTTGAGTGAAAATTGTAGTCATTTTTACTTTAAATGGTAATGATTTTGTTGTGTACGTTGTTCTAAATTGTAATGTATTGGTTGTGTATGTTGTTCAAATGGTAATGTACTTGTTGTGTATGTTGTTCAAATGGTAATGTACTTGTTGTGTATGTTGTTCTAAATAATAATATACTTGTTGTGTATGTTGTTTAAATGGTAATGTACTTGTTTTGTATGTTGTTCTAAATAGTAATGAACTTGTTTGAAAAATATTGGAATTCCATTTACAATTATCATCAGTCATATCTATAGAATTTTCCAGTGTATATATCCTTATCTCTTCAAGCATGGTGATTAGGGTTTTTTCCTATCATCCATAATAATTGAGTCGAAGAACTCTATGATTCATTTCTCAAGTACTTTACAAGCATACCCTACACCAAAATAGATATGCGACATATTTTTGGTTATTTTGACATCAAATACTCATTTGCAAAAGGGATCACTTGCTTAATGATTTACAGGTGCCTCTTAAAGTCACCTACCACCTAACTCAGGTTTGCAGCCCAAAACATTTTTTTGAACTCCAACCCTATATAAGCTTTCATAAAATTGGTATGTGTATGTTACATTTCTTGTGCTCAATATGTGGTAATGTATCTTTTATAAATTAAATACATCCCTACAAGAAAAATATTGAACGGTTTAATATTTAGAAGTTTGGTTAGCATAACATTTAAAGATATTCAAAACTAACCTCGTGTTGATCTGATATAACTACCAAGCCTTTGCTACCATTAAGGTCTAAATCATCCCTTATAAGTTCAAGAAACGAGGTCCAATTAGTCGTATTTCCTACATCCACATGTGGTGTGTTATTTTTATATACTAAAATTACCAGGTTTTAGATTTATAAATCATTATTTAACCTAACCACAAAGTAACATACTAACAAACTGTAGACCAGATCGAGTATAGTATAGTTTTAATAAGTAAGGGTGTCAAACTCTTTTGGAATGAGTATGATTTAATTTAGATAATAAAGAAAATAATTATCCTAAAAATAGAAAAGTAAAATGGGGGGCTGTTTAAATTAAATTAAATTGATTTTATAACTAAATGGAAGCAAACGAACTAGGGATGAGCTTTAGAACTAGACCGGTTCGGAACTGAAACTGAATTTTCTATATTACAGGAACCGGGAACTGCACTGCCAGTGTCGTGCCGGTTGTGGTTGTGGTTCTGGTTCCGATTCCGTTTTTTTGGGTTATTTTTTAAACTAGAACCGGTTGATATGTTGGAGATGATGTGCTATCTTTTGAGGCCCGTATATGATCCAATAATTAATGAAAATATGACTTTGTACATTTTAAGATGATGTACAAACGCTAAATTACATGCTAGAAAAAAATCTAGTAATTCCGACTTCATATGACTCAGTTATGCGTATTTTAAAAAGCAAGAAAGATTCCAAAAAGAAAAACAAAATGTTGAAACAGAAAAATCACAACATTGATATGTTGTTTTCTGGGGCCTATAGTTGATTCAATATCTAACCAAAATATGTATTTATATAGTTTAAAATGCAGTATAAACAACAAATTACATGCTAGAAAAAAATCGAATAACTCTGACTTCATATGAGTGAGTTATGCGTATTTTAAAAAGTGGGACAGTTTCCAAAAAAATCAAAATGCTGAAACGGGAAAGTCACAACATTCATATGCTGTCTTCGGGAGCCAATAGATGATTCAATATCTAACCCAAATATGTATTTGTATAGTTTAAAATGAAGTACAAACACCAAATTACATTCTAGAAAAAGAATCAAGTAATTCTGACTTCATATGAGTGAGTTATGCGTATTTTAAAAAGCGAGACATATTCCAAAAAAACACCAAAATGTTGAAACGAAAAAATCACAACATTGATATGTTGTCTTCCGGGGCCTATAGTTGATTCAATATCTAACCAAAATATGTATTTGTATATTCTAAAATGAAGTACAAACACCAAATTACATTTTGGAAAATGATACGTAATTCCGACTTCATATGAGTTAGTTATGTGTATTTCATTAAGCGGGACAAATTGTGGTCCGGTTCCGGTTTTTTAGAACCGAACCGTTGTAAGAATCGGAACCGATTTTTATAAAAGTGGAGAAACGGTAACCAGACCTTATTACTAAATCTGATCCGGTTTCGGTTCGGTACCGGTCTGGCTCCGGTTATAACGGGTCTAATGCTCATCCCTCAAACAAACACAAAGATATTGATTTAAACAATGGACTTAAAGTACTTCCACTTAGATTCTAAATCCTCCTATTTTCCTATGGTTGATTTATTAGAGTACAATAGATTAATAAGTTGATTATCGATTATTATAATGACTAGTTATCTTGTTCCGATAAACTAGTACAAATAATTATAAAGCAACTAAAACAATGATCATGCGAAAAGTTAACTAAATAACTAATTAAATACTTAAATTATGAATGAATTGATCAAGCGATTTCTTATCAATGATCATGACAATTAATCTAGCATAGCATGAATATCTAATACTTTATTATATATTCAAGTTAACAAATATATTATCTAACCCCATGATTTGGTCAATCTTTAGCCCTAACCGTTTATGGTAAAAAAACAAATTAGATACAAGTTCATATAGTAAGATCTGTACTCTAAACTACATAATAAAAATTGAAACGTTATTACATAACTAAAACGATCGATCATATATAATAAGTAATCAAACTTCACAAATTCATCAAACAAATCAAACCATAGTATCTAGAATCATCTACATCTAAGCATAGGTAAAAGGGTTTTAGCCTATAATCTCTACTGAAAAAACAAAAAAATAATCAATGATTAATAGCTAAACATGATATCTAAGACAAAACGAATGATTAAATAATGTTTCCAATATTCGATATTCAAAATCATGCTCCTATCGTGTTTTTCATCCTTTAAATTGACCAAAAAGGGTTTTGGACAACTTCTATCTTCATACCAAATGTTTGCCTTAGTTGCACACCTATTTAGGGTTGTAAAATCGTATATATATAGCATCAGCGACGTAGCGGCACGAAGGGTATGGTTCGCGACGCGAAACTTAATCTGCTCCCCGAGTCGGTCTCGGTCTTTTCGATGTCCCAATCCAGTTTTGATACGTAGGTAGGCAGGGGGAGGCACACCTTTTAAGCAGCACAGCGTGTCCCTTTGTACTTTCTGACAACTTTTTGTTTTTTGGTCCTTTTCAACTACAAATTAGTTCCGGTGTTCGTTTTGCGCTAAGAAATGAATTTTTGTATATGTATTCAGTTCAAATCACTTTAAGTATCTTTTGTCTTTAAATATAACAATTACGCTCTAAAAATAAAGATAATTACCCTAAAAGATATGACTAAGTAGGGTAATATCACCATGATATGGGGTAGACCTGGTTATTGGCATCTCTACGTATGGCTGTAAATAGTTCACCATTTGTTTATTCCTTTAGAAAGCACCCATCCAAACCAATTACTCTTATACACACTCTTTTCAACCTTTCACTTAAAGCTTTAAAACCTATGTAAAATCTATGAAAATAGTTCTTTCCACTTGGGTTGCTTATTACACCAACTTTGCATGTAGACCATGGGCTAGATCTTAGCAACTCATGTGAATAGTCCTAAATCCTTGCATAATGTTTAATTAATTTACCTTCAATCAACTCCTTGGACCAATTTTATGCCCTACGACATTCGTCTATAAACAGTATACACCTATACGCCAATTTGATGTCAACAATCATCTCCTTAAGTTTTGTCTTAGGCTTATTTGCAATTTCAGTAATGTGGTGTCTGCCAATCAATTCACAGGAAACAATAGATCCAAACTTAAACTTATGATAACAAACATTCTTATCAATCAAACCTTTGATCTGGAATGATCTAGCGTTGAACATCCAAGTTACATACAATTTGAAAGGACATTCAATATTTTCCTTCCTCTTTCTATATGTTGCAACTATTCTGGTGTCGTTACACTTTTCAAAGTATCTCGTGTACCCTTGTGCCATTGCATAATTTTGAACATAAATTTTAAGTTGTGTAGGAGACAAAAAAATGTCACTAACCTTTGGTTTCATCTTGTCCGATATTGTGTTTGGATCATTAATTTTGTACTTTTTTTCACCACCTCTTCAACCTTTTCATCGCGTTGCCAATCATTAGCGTGGTAAACTCGTGCTCTTCTTTCTTTAGCCATACTTCAATTTCTTAAGTTCTCATCACTAAGTAGAACATTAAGGAAGATGTCCTTAGACTATCAAGTGTGGTCACAAACTCTTGTTTTGGTTCTTGGTCCATGTAAATACCATGAAGCTTAAAATTTATCTCGTTCAGGCCAGAGAAAGGCTCGTAACAAATACCTGCAAAAGCACACACATTTGACTTACCGATTTCAAAAACCAAGATGAATACACTTGATCATGAACTGTAACATGATTAGCCTGTGTAGACGACAACTTCGATCACTCATAAATTTTTATGTTTGAACAAGTTTTACACAACTGTAACCCTCAATTGGTTCAAATACCCTTTTCGTGATGTTTGATTTCGATTACCTAAGAATTGCAGAAAATGTACATATATTTTTTTGGTAAAAGGTGATGTGCGTGAGATAAGGGGTGCTTTTGAAGGTTTAATGTCTCCATAGAGAAGACATTTATGCCTAGTGGAGTCCACATTGGCATATTACTTGATGAGGGTAATCGACTAAAGGGTTTATAACCAGATAAAAGATATGTAAAAACTTATCCAAATGGTAGATATTAATGAACAAAAAAAATTCTTTTTAAGATAAAATTGTTAATTCTAAGCAATTAAAGTCTAAATATTTTGGTAGACAAAATTAATTATTTTAAGGACTTGGAACTTGGAAGGAAAACGTAGAACCGGTACGTTGAAGAAAAGATGAAGGACGCTTCTATAATTTAAGTGAAAACAGCAAAGAGAAAAGACAGCTGATGACGACGTGTGATTGTAAACAGGTAAAGGAAGTAGTAAAAGTTGTAAAACAACGTAGAGGCCCCCTCCCTTCCACCAACTTCCTTTTTAAATCGCCACGTGTTATCTCTTTTAACTTATTAATTTCCATTACTCGAACACTCAAATACATTTAAATATATAGTTATTTAATTTAAAATAAAATATAGGAATAACTTTAACATAATATTAATTTGCAACCGACAATTACAACCCTCATCTTTCATAAATTGTACTTTCAACCTCTATATTTAAAAAAAAAATACTTAAATATTTTTTAATTTTATACTTTTTAAAATATTATTTTGACATCTATATTTTTCTAACTTTAATAAATGACAATTTCTACCCTATTTTGTGAACGATTGCAAATATCAACTTTCATAAATTACACCTTCAATCCCTATATTTTTTAAAATATTTGGTAGAATGATATTTTTCAACCTTATACTTTCAAAAATATCATTTTAATCTCTCCATTTTTTTTAACTTTCATAAATGATATTTTACATGCTATATTTCTTAAAATACAATAAAAAGTTATAATTTTCACCTCTATACTTTTTAAAATGTCATTCTGAACCTTCCATTTTTTCCGATTTTCATAAATGACATTTTTCACATTTATATTTCTTAAAATACTTTATAAAATGATATATTACTCCTGTATTTTTTTAAATATCATTTTGACATCCTCCCATTTGAACTTTATAAAATGTCATTTTGACATCCTCCACGTTGTATATGTATGAATCGTGTCACTTATACTATAATTTTTATTATTTGTACTTTCGTTCGTTAGCTTAAAAATTAATCTTATTTGTTTGTTTTTATGTACGTGTCGGTATATATAAATTCAAATTTCTTTACGTCTCAACGTAAATTTTGTGTATGTTTTGGTGATTATTTTTACGTACGTTTCCTACGTATTAGTTCGATCACATTGATATGTTTTATTCGATGGTATAAATCGAAGTTAATCATTAGTGCCAACCTTGTATATTTATCTAGCAATACATGCAACGGTACCCAAGTTTTATAAATATCATCGGCATAGCAAATTATATTGACGATATAAATTTGTTAAATATCTTTTCGTTCGTTTTTTATTATAAGGGTAAATTTCACAAAATTCACTAAGTTTATACAAAAATTCGATTTTGACATTGCTTTATTTTTTGGTCTCAAATGGGACACTTCTTTTCTAATTTGTTACAATTTTAACCACTTGACAAACCAACACGTTTGTCTGCTGAAGTGGAATGTTATGATGTCAATTTTAGTGACGTGACATGTTGATATGTCAAAATTGAAAAATATGCACAAAAGAAACTACATTTTCACTTTTCTCAATTATGACACTATGGTTTTCTTTTCCAATTTTGACACTATTTTTTATCCAAATCGAACATTATGTTTTCAAGTTTTGTACAATATTGACCATTTTTCATTCGAAATCGTATAAATAATTTTATAATTATAACACTCGTTTTCCAGAATGGGTCGGTTGGAAACTTAATGAGGTCAAAGATAAGGTTTTTCGGGAAAACCTTATGCCACGACGTGGCATGACATTTGAATGAGAAGTATGTCCAGATGTACACCACGTGGCAAGAGGGAGACAATAATGTGGTGGTTGCTGCAGCCCAAACCTGAGATTTTTAGGGTTTTTCCTATTTTTAAGGTTCTTAACTCTAGGATTAGGTCATCTCCTTCAGCCTCCATCTCCCCATTTCGAAAACCTAACCTCTCCTCATGTATTTTGAGCTCTTTGTTGGTGTTTAGGCCATTTGAAGATTGAAGGAAGGCTTTTTTGAGCAAAGGACCAACTAGCAACTTATCTCCATCTCTTGGAGCATCTTCTGGATTTTTTTAAGTCTCCGAGTTCTCATCGTTATGGTTCACCCTCTGTAGATCTAGGTTTTGGGCTCATTTTCCTTCATGATATGTTATAGGAATGGATGGTTTGGATAAATTTGGAAATTTTATTACTCATTGAGGTCCCAAGGTCATCATATGTTTTAGATATAGACTTTCATGTTGTTTAGTGTCATGCATGGAGTTTTGACTCAATTTCTTACCATTTTGACCAAGTGTTAGGAGAGACATTGTAATGTACCAAATTTCAACCTAAAATTTTCATTTAAAAATAAAAGCATTTGTTCCAATTACAACATCAAAGATCTAAATAATACCATTTGATTCAAAACATTTATCAGAGTATAAACATTAAAGTTATTAAGTGTTGAAGTCTCCAATTGATGTGATGCAATCAAGGTGTGCCATCCCCATTTTTAAGGCCAGAAAAGACTGATTTTGTTTATGCTTTTTAATAAAAATCAGAGTAACTTCTTAAGAAAAGTATTGCGGAATTTGTTCCCAAAACAAAATATGATATAAATTTTATCAAAGCATTTCTTAAAGAAATGTATTTTCATTACATTACAAAAACTCGGGATGTCAATCATCGATACAGACCATAAGCATAAACCAAAAAGAAATAAACATCTTAGGCCACAAAACACAATCTGGCCTCAAATCCATAATCTCTTGTCAAGTCATCCAATTATGGTTTTGCCACTACCTGTGATACAAGAAAACTAAGTGGGTCAGGTTGGGGAGCCTGGTGAGCATATAGGGTTTTCAACCCACAATAATAAGTTAATTATTTATTTTCATCGAATCACTAACCCGATTACCCGTTCCCGTTATCCTCACTTTAAGTCCCTAAAAGATCTATTAGAAGGGACCTATTCTAAGGAATTTCATCGGGATGGGCACTACTGCTAAGGGGATTCCTCAGCCATATGTTTGTCCGTAAGGCAACCATGGGGGGGATGGAGTACATCTTAAAAAACACCTACAGGTTGCGAGCCTGCTAGCGTTCCATTGGACTGCCTAGAAAAGTCTGTGGTCGTCATCTATACTCTGATAGACGACTGGATCATCTTAAACATCGTAAACATCTAAGCCTCTCATCATTTTAACACACATCATCTATTTCATCTACCCATTGTTCTACCCAACATATTTGTAGATATAAAATACATACATTGTCCAGATCTGTAAAACAAAGCTTAAATCTTTCATCCAGCATAACTTTCAAAGCATAAAATACATATACAATCTAGATTTGAAAAATAATGTTTACATTTTTCATCCTGCATAACTTTCAAAGCATAAATTACATATACGGTCTAGATCTGAAGAAAAAGTTCATATCTGAAGGAAAGAAGTTCAAATCTTTCATCCAACATAGATCTCAAAGTATACAGTTTAGATCTGAAGAAAAAGTTTAGATCTGAGATGAGAAAGTGTAGATATGAAGGAAAAAGTTTCAGATCTGAAAGAAAGAAGTATAGATCTTTCATCCAACAAACATCTCAGGTAAACAGATAACATATATATATACACATAGCACATAATTTATATAAAATACTTCATATCTATGTGTAAAATGAAAGTGACTATACACTCAGCTGATACGGAGTGATTCAGACAGCACCTCGCTTCTAAAAATAATCTTCTTTGACGAAACCGGGAAGTTTGCTTGAAAACCGGGCTCCTCGCGGGCAGAGTTTCAAACTGAAAAACGGTTTTTTTTCTTGGAGCCTTCGGGCTCTCCGGGGCTTCCTTCGGGGGCTATGGGGTTTTCCTAGGCTTTAGGGAGGTTTTAGAAGGCTTAAAAGAGAGTAGAGAGTGAAAGATAAGGAGAAGATGAGCAAAAATCTCGGCAGCCCTCGGCCCCCTTTTATAGGCGAGACCTCAGACGTACGTTGGGCGTACCGAGGCTTCTACGCGGGGCGTACTCCTCGCTTTGTACACACGTGTCCGATTCTCGGTGGTGGTGCGTGGATTATCTCGGACCGCAGAAAAAGTCAATACGCGGGGCGTACTTGGTATGCGAGGCGTCTGAAGCCTACGTTGGGCGTAGCCTCGCATCCAGCTTCGCAATTTGCACCTCCGACTTCTAAAATTCATATATTTCGCATACGAGCTCCATTTTCGACGTTATTTATATCCATGCGTAGGTGAGACCGTACTCTGCAACTTTCGTTTAGACTTCGTCAGTTAGTTCTCGACCGATTTTAAATTTATATTCTTAAACAGACCGAGACAAGATTAGTCCGTTAAAACCCATAACTTCTTCATCCGACATCCGTTTTCGTCTGTCTTTTTACCGTTGTGCTACTATTAACAAGATATTTGATTCTCGTTTGGGTTGTGTCGGCCAACAATCGACCGATCTACTATTCGAACTTCGGGTTGTGCACTGCCGATCCGAAACTTAGAAAAATCATAACTTCCTCATACGAAGTCAGATTTGGGTGTTCTTTTTATGCACGCTCTCGGTTTAACGAACACTACGGCTTTCATGTAGATCACCAAGGCTAAAAAGTCCTCTATCGTAAATTCACTATTTACGTCACGCAGTGTCGTGTCGGTTCTGTCGCGAAACTTTGACAGATCATAACTTCTTCGTTATAACTCGGATTTCGGCGTTCTTTATATCTCCGGAATCCTTGTCACGACCACTACAACTTTATTCTTCGATATCGATTTTATCTAACATTTTATTTTTGACGCTTATTTTTATCCTTTATTTATTATACTTTTATAATTAATTATAAAGCACATAAATTCACATAATTCACATAATACTCAAATAATTCATCTTTATTATTTCAAAATGAGTTACAATGGTTGACCTAGACTATTACATCATCGCACCAATGCTTAGCCTCGAAATACGGGCGTTACAATTCTCTCCCCTTTAGGATGATTCCGTCCCGGAATCATGCATCAGCAAACAGATGCGGATAGCGACTCATCATGTCACTCTCCGTTTCCGAGGTGAGATTTGGCCCATTCGAATGTTTCCATCGCACAAGCACTAAGTCGACCATCTTGCGTCGGAACTTCTTCGTCTTATTGTCAACAATCACCTCGGGCTCTTCGATTAGCCTCTTATTCTCATCCATCCTTAACTCTGAGATGGGAATTATGTCTGGAACTTCTCCCGTGAACTTCCTCAAATAAAACACATTGAATGTGTTATGAATACCATCTAGTTCTTCGGGTACTTCGAGCTTGTAAGCTTGGTTCCCAATCCTTTGAAGAACTTTGAATGGTCCAATAAACCGTGGACTCAACTTTCCTCGTTTCCCAAATCTTATATGTCCCTTCCACGGTGAGACTTTGAGCAAAATTGAATCCCCGACTTCTAATATCACCGGTCGCCTCTTCTTGTCAGCATAGCTTTTTTGACGATCCTGAGCTGCTAACATCCTTTCCCTAATCACTTTCTGCTTTTCAGCAGTCTGATGGACTATCTCGGGGCCCATAAACTGCTTTTCTCCAGCTTCAAGCCAACAAGACGGCGTACGACTCTTCTGTCTGTACAAGGCTTGATAAGGTGCCATATTAATGCTCGAATGGTAACTATTGTTGTAGGAAAACTCTACCAAAGGTAAGTATTCATCCCAGTTACCTTGGAACTCTAAGGTACACGCTCTAAGCATATCCTCCAACGTTTGAATCGTTCTTTCGCTCTGACCATCGGTTTGCGGATGATAAGTTGTACTTAAACGCAGTTCCGTACCCAATTCCTCTTGTAGACTCCTCCAAAACCTTGATGTGAAACTACTATCACGATCTGATACAATCGTTAAAGGAACACCGTGAAGTCTTACCACCTCCTTCATGTAAGCATTGGCGAGCTTATCCATCGACCATCTTTCATTAGCTGCTATGAAGTGTGCACTCTTAGTTAACCGATCAATGACTACCCAAATCATGTCGTGACCGTCCTTCGTTCTGGGCAGTTTAGTGACAAAATCCATGGTAATGTCTTCCCATTTACCCATGGGAACAGGTAAAGGTTCTAAACTCCCATATGGGTTCTGATGTTGTGCCTTAACTCTCGCATAGGCTACACACTCTTCCACATACTTCGCAACATCGAGCTTCATCGTCGGCCACCAGTAGTAGGGTTTTAGGTCCCTATACATTTTAATGCTACCGGGATGAATCGAATACATGGTCTTGTGCACTTCTTCCATCATAAGATCTCTTATTCCTCCCGTCTTAGGTATCCAAATCCGATCTTGGAATACCTTCAGTCCTTTACTGTTTGTACCAAACACTAACGTTTTGCCCAAACGTTCTTCCTTTCAGTCATTCTTCTCTGAAGCTTCTTCTTGAGCTTTCCTGATACTTTCCACAATCGTCGAGACAACTTCTATTCTCAATGCTCTTGGCCTTTTTCTTTCAAGATTGACTTTTCGGCTTAGAGCATCGGCGACGATATATGCTTTACCGGGGTGGTAAAGTATCTCGCAGGCGTAGTCCTTGAGTAATTCCAGCCAGCGACGTTGCCTCATATTCAATTCCTTCTGATTAAAGAGATACTAGAGACTCTTATGATCAGTGAAAAGTTTGCACTTCGTTCCATAGAGATAATGCCTCCATATCTTCAGGGCAAATACTACCGCTGCCAACTCCAGATCATGAGTGGGGTAGTTCTTTTCGTGCTCTTTCAATTGTCGAGATGCGTATGTTATCACCTTTTCTCTTTGAATTAGAACACATCCCAACACGACTCCAGATGCGTCACTATATACAACGAAGTCTTCAACTCCATCGGGTAGAGAAAGAATCGGTGCTTCTCATAACTTCTTCTTTAGCTTCTCAAATGCTTCCTCGTGTTTCTCATTCCAAGTATAAGTGCCTCCTTTATGGGTCAAAGCTGTCAATGGAGCAGCTATCGAAGAAAAGCCTTGGATAAACCTTCGCTAATATCCAGCTAATCCTAGAAAGCTTCGGATCTCTGTAGGACTCTTTGATCGCTCCCACTTCATCACAGCTTCAATCTTCGCTGGGTCAGCCATGATCCCTTCTTGGTTAACCACGTGACCCAAGAATTGGACTTCTCGAATACAAAAATCACACTTGGAGAACTTTACGTACAACTTCTCCTTCTTCAAAACTTCTAGCACCTCTCGCAGATACTTGCCATGCTCCTGTTCGCTTTTTGAGTAAACCAGAATGTCATCTATGAACACTATCACGAATTTATCGAGGAATGGTTTACAAACCCTGTTCATTAAATCCATGAATGTTGCTGGAGCATTGGTTAGTCCAAACGACATCACCAAGAATTCATAGTGCCCATATCTTGTTCTGAACGTAGTTTTCTCAATATCTTGTTCTCGCACCTTCAGCTGATGATATCCTGACCTAAGATCGATCTTGGATAAATAACTCGAACCTTGCATCTGATCGAACAGGTCATCAATCCTCGGCAATGGGTACTTGTTCTTCATCGTCGCCTTGTTCAGCTCTCTGTAATCTATGCACATCCTCATGCTTCCATCTTTCTTCTTCACGAATAACACCGGAGCTCCCTAGGGTGATGAACTAGGTCTAATGAAACTGTTGTCCAACAACTCCTGAAGTTGCGTCATAAGCTCTTTCATCTCCGTCAGTGCTAATTAGTATGGTGCTTTTGCTATTGGTGTTGTTCCTGGTAACAAGTCTATTCGGAACTCCACTTGTCTATCAGGGGGCAATCCAGGAAGGTCTTCGGGAAAGACTTCCGGATAATCACACACCACTGGTATATTTTGCATTTCCCTTTTCTCCTTCTTAGCATCGATCACAAATGCCAAGTATGATGTGCATGCTTTGGACAAACATTTTCTGGCTTTCATCGAGGAGATCATTCCAGAATTTACTCTGCGTTTGTCCCCATACACCACAAATGACTCTTTTCCAGGCGGGTTTACTCTTACTATTTTCTTCTTGCATAGTATCTCGGCATCATTGGCGCTAAGCCAATCTATTCCCAGTACGATATCGAAACCATTTAGCTCAATAGGTAACAGCTCCTCGTGGAATTCATTACCGTTCAAGTTGATGACGATATTCCTAATGCAATCGCTAACAGGTATGAATTTGCCACTGGCAACTTCTACAACTAGAGCATCATCAAGTTTTTCTATAGGCAATGCTAGTCTTCCACCAAATTTATGTGATATAAAGGAGTAATTTGCTCCAGAATCAAACAATATATTGGCAGGCAATCCATTTACAAGAAAGGTACCTGAAGCGACGTCTGCTGCTTCCTTTGTGGCTTCCAGGGTCATCTGGAAAGCTCTGGCTTTTGGCTTCGGTGGGACATTGGGCCTTCCCGCCTCCTTCTTCTTCGGGCAATCCTTAGCGATGTGCCCTTCTTCATTGCATCCATAGCACACCCTCTTGTTGGATGTGCACTCGTTGGCGTAATGCCCTGTCCTTCCACATTTGTAGCAAGTCACCTCCTCGCTACATTTCCCCGAGTGTTTCTTTTTACACTTCTCGCACCACTTTACTTCATTTCCTCCTCCTCCAGATTTCTTTGAACTAGACTTGTTCTTCTTGTTAGATTTTGACGACCCATCAAATTTCCTCTTTTCGCCAACCTCAACCTTGCTGGCGGCTCTTCCCTTGATCATTTCCTCAACAGACTTGGCAACCCAGATAGCTGCCTCCAGAGTAGGTGCCTGGCGGACTGGCACAACGTACTCCCATGGAAGTCCCTTTGTATACTAATCAACTTTCGTCAGCTCGTCTGGAACGATGCGCAAAGCAAACTCCATCTTGCCAGTGAAGGCATTGGTGTATTCATCAATGGACATGCTTCCATTCTTCAACGTCAGGAATTGGTTCTCTAGCTCGAGCAGATTTTGGGCTAAGCAGTACTTGGGCTTGAAGTGTACCAAAATTCTGCCCAAGTCAACTGCAGTGGCTCATTGGGGCTTAGGGTCTTCCCCAGAGTGTTCCACCAGCAAACAGCGCCTCCTTTGAACTGTCACACTGCAATTGTGGTCTGTAGATTGCCTTTGCAACCACATGTTATGAAAGCCAATTCCATCTCCGATATCCAGTCCATGACTCCAATTGGATCCTCCTTCCCCGTGAAAGTTGATGGCTTGCAAGTTGTGAAGTCCTTGTACTTGCATTCGTTCGTCTAGACTCCTTCATCATGGTTGTTCCTCCTGATCACTGGGGGTTTCACCTGACTGACAGTGCAACTGTTATTCCCTTCTTCAGACTCTCCGTCATTCAGTTCTGGTTGCTCAACATGCATCGAAGGTTCATTTCTGTTATTCAGAAACAATTGTCTCATCTCTTCCCTTTGTTCAGCCATCATCGCCTGAATCATGGCTTGAACTCCAGCCATTGTGACTGGCTCGTGTGCAGCTTCTACGATTGGCACTTGCTCAATCCCTTGGGGTTGAGGCTGCTAATTCCTGTTTCCATTTGCATTTCTAGCTCCACTTCCGGTTCTTGCCATTTCGATCTATACACCAAATTAGGTGAATTTAGATCTTTATTCACGATATACGTTTAAATTCTCCTTATCACTCCGAAACGTTACATGCTAGTTCTAATATCGTAATCGACCGCTTAGAATCCTAAACAAATAAAGTTTCCAGATCCGGTCGGCAACAGACCATAGATCCGAAGAAATAATAGCACATAAGGAAAGCATAAAACATTTATCACATAAAAGCATTTTAGGCATCTTTCCTAAAATAAAATAGTGCTCGTGTCTAAAATATGGAAGACACTCATCTCACGATCATCGCTTAGCATTCTAAGTTTAAGTCTAGAGATCCTACAAATTCCTAGTTCGCTTAAACTAATGCTCTGATACCAACTGTGACATCCCCATTTTTACGGCCAGAAAAGACCGATTTCGTTTATGCTTTTTAATAAAAATCAGAGTAACTTCTTAAGAAAAGTATTGCGGAATTTGTTCCCAAAACAAAATATGATATAAATTTTATCAAAGCATTTCTTAAAGAAATGTATTTTCATTACATTTAAAAAATTTGGGATGTCAATCATCGATACAGACCATAAGAATAAACCAAAAAGAAATAAACATCTTAGGCCACAAAACACAATCTGGCCTCAAATCCATAATCTCTTGTCAAGTCATCCAATTATGCTTTTTCCACTACCTGTGATACAAGAAAAATGAGTGGGTCAGTTTGGGGAGCCTGGTGAGCATATAGGGTTTTCAACCCACAATAATAAGTTCATTATTTATTTTCATCGAATCACTAACCCGATTACCCCTTCCCGTTATCCTCACTTTACATCCCTAAAACATATATTAGAAGGGACCTATCCTAAGGAATTTCATCGGGATGGGCACTACTGCTAAGGGGATTCCTCAGCCATATGTTTGTCCGTAAGGCAACCATGGGGGGATGGAGTACATCTTAAAAAACACCTACAGGTTGCGAGCCTGCTAGCGTTCCACTGGACTGCCTAGAAAAGTCTGTGGTCGTCATCTATACTCCGCTAGACGACTGGATCATCTTAAACATCGTAAACATCGAGGCCTCTCATCATTTTAACACACATCATCTATTTCATCTACTCATTGTTCTACCCAACATATTTGTAGATATAAAATACATACATGGTCCAGATCTGTAAACAAAGTTTACATCTTTCATCCAACATAACTTTCAAAGCATAAAATACATATACAATCTAGATCTGAAAAATAATGTTTACAATTTTCATCCTGCATAACTTTCAAAGCATAAATTACATATACGGTCTAGATCTGAAGAAAAAGTTCATATCTGAAGGAAAGAAGTTCAGATCTTTCATCCAACATAGATCTCAAAGTATACAGTTTAGATCTGAAGAAAAAGTTTAGATCTGAGACGAGAAAGTGTAGATATGAATGAAAAAGTTTCAGATCTGAAAGAAAGAAGTATAGATCTTTCATCCAACAAACATCTCAGGTAAACAGATAACATATATATACACATAGCACATAATTTATATAAAATACTCCATATCTATGTGTAAAATGAAAGTGACTATACACTCACCTGATACGGAGTGATTCGGACAGCACATCGCTTCTCAAAATAATATTCTTTGACGAAACCGGGAAGTTTGCTTGAAAACCGGGCTCCTCGCGGATAGAGATTCGAACCGAAAAACTTTTTTTTTCTTGGAGCCTTTGGGCTCTCCGGGGATTCCTTCGGGGGCTATGGGGGTTTCCTAGGCTTTAGGGAGGTTTTAGAAGGCTTGAAAGAGAGTAGCGAGTGAAAGATATGGAGAAGATGAGCAAAAATCTCGGCAGCCCTCGGCCCCCTTTTATAGGCGAGACCTCGGACGTACGTTGGGTGTACCGGGGCTTCTACGCGGGGCATAATCCTCGCTCCGTACACACGTGTCCGATTCTCGATGGTGGTGCGTGGCTTATCTCGGACCGCATAAAAAGTCAATACGCGGGGCATAGAGTGCTCGTACGCGGGGCATACTTGGTACACGAGGCGTCCGAAGCCTACGATGGGCGTAGCCTCGCATCCAGCTTCGCAATTTGCACCTCCGACTTCTAAAATTCATATCTTTCGCATACGAGCTCCATTTTCGACATTCTTTATATACACGCGTAGGTGAGACCGTACTCTGCAACCTTCGTTTAGACTTCGCTGCTTAGTTCTCGACCGATTTTAAATTTATATTCTTTAACAGACCGGGACAAGATTAGTCCGTTAAAACCCATAACTTCTTCATCCGACGTCCGTTTTCGTCTGTCTTTTTACCGTTGCGCTACTATTAACGAGATCTCTGATTCTCGTTTGGGTTGTGTCGGTCAACAATCGACCGATCTACTATTCGAACTTCGGGCTGTGCACTGCCGATCCGAAATTTAGAAAAATCATAACTTCCTCATACGAAGTCAGATTTGGGTGTTCTTTTTATGCACGCTCTCGGTTTAATGAACACTACGGCTATCGTGTAGATCACCAAGGCTAAAAAGTCCTCTATCGTAAATTCACTATTTACGTCACGCAGTGTCGTGTCGGTTCTGTCGCGAAGCTTTGACATGCCATAACTTCTTCGTTATAACTCGGATTTCGGCGTTCTTTATATCTCCGGAATCCTTTTCACGACCACTACAACTTTCTTCTTCGATATCGGGTTTATCTAACATTTTATTTTTGACGCTTATTTTTATCCTTTATTTATTACACTTTTATAATTAAGTATAAAGCACATAAATTCACATAATTCACATAATACTCAAATAATTCATCTTTATTATTTCAAAATGAGTTACAATGGTTGACCTAGAGTATTACATCATCGCACCAATGCTTAGCCTCGAAACACGGACGTTACACAAGGCGTACCCTTCCTTTAATATAAGAAAACCTGAAACAATTTAAATATCAAACCACAAACACAAAAGTTAGCGAGCTCCCCAAAATACCACATACCATACATACATATCAGCCTAAAGCTGTAACAGGTCTATTTCACACCTAAGTCGCTTCTGACTCTCTGAGTCCCTTCCGATTCTCTGAGTCCCTTCCGACTCCCTTTGTATCTTTCAACCGATACTGGTCTATTTCACCCCTACATCTAAGCATACATTCATATTAGCAATAGTCACAAAGATAACAAGCACATACAGGCATGTCAGTAAGTGTAACAAAGACAAATATCATTCTACACACATATTAAGGAGAAGCTACTTATGAGCCCTTAAATCAAACACCAAATTTTATTAAGAGTGAGCGGGAGAGAGGCTCCAAACCTACACTTTTGGAATCCCCATAAAAAGAGAAAAGATAAGAGAATTGTAAAGAAAAAATAGCTTGTTTTTGGTTACTTACAGTTCTTTATATACAACCATATATGCCTCATACTTTCCATAAAGTTAAAACATGATGTATATAAGAAATATGGGTGTGAAAGAACAAGTCTAACACTCAAAATCTTACTTCATTATGGAGTTTACGGCTTTCACTCTCTTGGAGTCAAAGTTGAGTATCCTTTACACAAGCTCCTAACTATTAGTTACATGTCAACTAAATTTTTACCCAAAGTGCCCATTTAATTTGTACATGACTTATATATTCATGCCTTATGAATATAACTAGTTAATGTTTCTCTTTTATTATTATTTCCTAGAAACAATAATTCCTTATATGTTTGTAAAATATAATTTTCATAAAATAAATTTTTTTCCAATTAAATACAAATGTTGATTATATTTGTTATTGTGTAACCAAAGAGAGTCATTGTTTCTGATGAAAAAGAATTTTTGTTGTGTAACCTATAAGATTTTTGAATTCTAAGGTTTGCTCTTCCTCCAGATACATTCTGTTTGGTAAGTTCTTGTGATATTAATTGTGATATTTGGAAAATATTGAAAGAATTATACTCTGGTGATGAGAATTTACTTCATTCGACTCAAACTATTCTTTTATCTTAATTTCATTCATTTGAACAAAAATCAGATGAATCAGTTGAACAAATTGTTACTCGTTTTAACCATTTGTTGAGTAGAATGATGAAGCACAATTTGGATAGGAAAACAAATGAATAGAATGTTACTTTTCTAAATGGATTGAAGTCTGAATGGAAACACATTGTTTCAACTGTCAAAGCTCGTGAACAGTTTAAGGACTATTCATTTGCTAAACTGGCTGGGATTCTCAAATCTCATGAGAAGGAAGTCTTGAGAGAAGCAAAAAGTATTGGAAATGCAGGCCTATTAGCTTTTGTTGCTAATACTTAAGGATCTAAAGCCAAATCATCCAAGGTGATTCAAGAAAATTTTGATTATGATATTTTTGATGAAGAATTCACAAGTGAAGTCAAAACACTCATGGTCAGCAATCCCAAAAAGTTTTTCAAGAAAAACTACTCAAAATTCAAAGGATACAAGTTTAAAAAAGGAAGCAATGGTGATGGAACTTTTACAAATCAGAACTCAAATTCAGAAAACGAAAGAGGTGGTGGTTACAAGAAGTTTCAGAAAGAAGAAGAGAAAGTTGAGAATAAGTTGTTAGGTGATTCTGGTTACGACTATAACTATTGTCATGGTAAAAATCATTTTTTCCAAAGAGTGTATGTTGAGAAAGATGCATGAGAAGAAGGAAAAGACAAAAGATGAAGATTACTACAATCAGAAAATTGAAGAGCTTTGAAAGTCAAAAAGTGCTGGAAATGCACTAATTGTTGAAGAAGATGATAGCGATGGAAGAGTTGAAGTGTGGTCAACTGATTCTGAAGATGAAGAAGTTCGGAGGCCAACTCATGGAAAAAAAATTATTGTGAAAGAAGATAAGATTTTTGTTGGTGGAAAATGTCTGATGGTCGGAAGTACGGACTCCAAAAGCACTGAGTATTTCACAGATGATGGTGAAAAAT
Organism: Lactuca virosa; assembly: GCF_052849685.1. Lineage (NCBI taxonomy): Eukaryota > Viridiplantae > Streptophyta > Magnoliopsida > Asterales > Asteraceae > Lactuca > Lactuca virosa. Next base: position 3,850,148 of record NC_136428.1, on the reverse strand, counting down.
CGAAATTTTGTTTTTCAGCAAAGAGTGTTAGAGAAAATTCAAGAGAATGTGAGAAAGTGATCAACAAGGGACATTCTATTCTTAAATCTCTTAATATTCATGTTATTCGTTAGGATTCCGAACGGACTGAATTGCATGTTACAATTTCCAATTTAAGTGAATGTCTTAAGCGCTCTCGTCTTAAGAATTTTGATCTTGATGATAGTTTTAGCAGGGAAACTTTCAGAAGTGAAGAGAGAAGGATGAAATTAGAAGCCCTTAACATATAAATCACCAGGATGTAATATGGTGTTATAATTTTGAAAAGAGACAATAGGCACCAGTTGTGATATCGGTGAAAAGTTGCATAAGATAATTCTTCCATTTCTTGAATTTAAAGAAGATGAAATTGATTTTGATTGTTATAAATGTGAATCTGTGATATCATCAGATGAGTCTTTGCATGATTCTTACAGGATTGGACTTGAAAAGGTTAAGGAATTTATAAATGTAAAGAAAATAAATTGATGATGAACAATATTTTAACTGAAGAAGATAAACAACAATTCAATTAAGAAATATTACTTGTTACGCCAAAAATTGAAATCGAAAGAAAATCTTTCTAATGTAAATACTTCTGATTTTGATGAAAGCGAAATGAGTGAAATTTTTCTTGAAGATGAAGTTGATTGTTCTTCTTTTGTGAAAAATATTGAAGAATCAAAAATAAATCTGATTTTTGAAGATTATATTGAATTTGAAAATCATGTTGTGAATTTGAAACTTTGACTGAAAAAGCAACTGTTTTTCCAAAAGTTCAGAAAACTCCAAATCAAGTTTTTGTGAAAATGGTATCAATAAAGATGATACATTGTAATTTATATCAATTATTAATGATGATAATGAAAAAGGTTGCAAAGATCATTTTTGGTCTGCACCAGTTGACAATGGTGATGAGACAAAAGGTCTTTCTAAAAAGACTTCATGGAAAGTCAAAGGAAAATATGTTTCGGAACCTTTGAACACGAGGTTGGTGAAACAAGTGGTACAAAAGAGGTACCAAATTGTGTTACAAAGAAAGATGTTTAGAAAACTGATTCAAAAAGAAAAGAAAATAATCAAAATCAATTGAAGAAATCAAAGCAAAGAAAAAAGCAATGAATGCTAGATACAAGAAAATTTTGATTGCGAGAAACAGTTTTTGAAGAAAAAGGAAAATGTAGTTAACGATAAATGTGATAATCATGTTTCAAAGAAATCAAATCAAAAGGTTGTTAATTCATCAAGATCTTTTAATCAGAATGTTTATTCATCTTTACGTCCAAAAGCAAAATCAAAATTTTCACAAAATTCATAATATTCGAAAAGATGAAAAATTAATGTTGAAATGTCAAAATTTGTTGAAGTTTCAAAGAAAAAGGTTTTGAATCAAGATGTTAATATGAAAGCATTAATGGGTATTATGCAAAACATAAAATTCCTATGTGTGCATGCAACCCTAATACTTGATCTACGCTTTCTCCAATTGAACATACAACTTTGAATAACAAATAGGAAACCCTAGAACAACTAGCATATTTTCGAAAAATACCAAATAGGGTTAGGAGAAACATACCTTGATTGCTATAGACTAATAACAATGAAAAATCCTTGTGTTGTTGAAGCCTTGAGAGCAAGCACCACAAATGTCGCGCCTCTAGTGGTTAACACCCAATACTAGCAAAGGAAGAAGATTGAAAGAGAGGAGGGAGGCTCAGAAATTTGGCTGGCTCTTCAAAATAACAGGTGGCCGAAAATTCTAGGGTTTAGGTTATATTTATAGTGCAGTCAGGAAACTCTAGATAAGCCCAAATCCAAGATTATCTTAAACCGGGTAATTATCCACCTTCCTGATTATCCACCAGGGATAATTCTAGAATCCCTAAGGCTTCAAGAAACCGTCCATGCCTTATGGAGGGTTCTAGAATGCCTGTTGCTCAACTATTGAATAATTGCACTTCAGTCCATGCACTTTTAATTAATTCCTTTAATCCCAAAATTAATTCTAATTAACTTCTGATTAAATATTAGTTAAAAATTACGATTTCTAATTAATATATTAATCTCATAATATATTAACAAATTATTTATTGCAATTTATTAATCAAATAATAAATCAACCTCCCTCTCCAAAAAATCATCCTATCTAGTTGCTAATCTTGAGGGCAACTCAAAAGGACTGTGCTACTATCAATTCAAGTATATACCAATTATAGTTATAGGCTTAGACACCTAATCCAACAGTCTCCCACTTGGATAAGTCTAATACCTATAATTTCGAGTATATTCTTCTAAACTGATCAGTAAATTGTAGCTCTCAAAAGTTGTTGTCGAACTCTGACCTAGCCAGTTACGTGTCCTACGATAAGTGATCATATAATCCTCTTATCTGCAAGATATCATTCGGATGTGAGACATGGAACATAATCAATCTCATTGTCCAATACTTTGTTTCTGGATTTCTGATTTGTAATGACAAAGAACTACTAATCGCACACATCAATTCAGTCATGGTCGGGCCCGACACTATAAGTTAACACCAAATCATCGAGGAGCCTATCACACCCCCAAACCGGAACGGCGGAAACATTCGGGGGTGGATGATGTCATGTAAGTATCACAACCCATGCATTATAGTAATCAAAGTACAGCCAACCATTGCCTTAATAAGTATAAATTTTACATAATTATTTTAAACATTTCAAATTCAAACATCAAAGTAGATATAGAAGACGACATGAGTCGTAGTACGGTACTAGGCAGTCTTCTCAAAAGCTTCGGGGATGTACCTGTCTACTAGAGCCCTGAGAATACAAGTAAGTTTTGAAAGAGTATCAACATAAAGCTGGTGAGTTCATAAGAATTTTGTTTTAGAAAGACGGTTCTCGGTTCTTTTGAAAAGTGTGATATCTTTCTACAGAAAACCTTATATTATCTGGTGTAATAAATGTATAAACTTAAATAAAATGATCCTTTGATATCTGTTGAAAGTGTTCCTCAAGAAAATCCCATATTTTCTTATGAAAATCATGATTAAACCCATTTCTTCTATAACTTCTTGGTTCATACTAGTCACGCATAAACCAAGGAGTTATGGAAGAAATATGAATATTCGTTAGTTGATTAATAAACCATATGTTTATAAAATACTGATGTTTACCCTGGGAAATACTGCATTTCCCCTATGTGAAAGTTATTGAATTACTCGTTCTAAATCGGAAAGTACAAGTATCTACCATACTTATATTGTTTAAGCATTGTTCCTTTTGAAAACCCTGGCTACTCCCAGTGATGTATATTAGTCTTATTACATAAATAAAACTAGTTGAAAATGTGGTGATCTGAATCCTGAAAGCATTGTTAATACTCTCCTGTGATCACTTAGTTATTAACTCTATAGTTCGTTCGTTCGATCGATTATTACGTAAATACATCGTTGTTATCTACATTGCGAGCTTTATGACCATACATTAACTTGATATGGCGCGAATCGGGCACCAGTATCCTTTATGACTTTGTCACCCGTAGATCTGTTGGTCCTACTGTAGCTAGCAGCAAGGTGCGGGATAGTCAGTCCCGTATGGATCTATACACAAAAATCACGCTCTCCCTCCAGGAGACTCTAGTTCATAAGGGGTAGTCCTCCACTTAGTTAAGTTTGTAAGCGCCCAAGGACATGTCTCCAATTAGATTAACGACTTTACAAGTAATAATACAGTAAAAACCCTTTTTGTTATTAACATGAATCCTTATAAAAAAATATCTTTTATTTCATGATTCATAGGTTCATTTCCTTAGTTTTGAAAACTGCTTTCACAAGGTTAGTTTCTTAACACGTTTTGTAAAACTGATTTCTATATTCGATGTATATCAATAATGGAAATATATTAAACAAAATAATATATTTGAACACAAGGTAACTTGTTCTTTTACTTGTATTACCCCCCCCCCCCCGCTGAAAACATTAAAAACTCGGAAAATGTAGGGGTATGAACTCACTTTATGTGTTAGGTTTGTATGAAAGATCGATAAGAGATGTTGAGTGTCAAGTGAAGCCTCGAACACAATTGGATCCTATTTAACATGTAATAACACATATATGATTCAAATTAGGGTATTTCTCAACTAGACATGATAGGAAACCACCCTAAGTTCTTGGAAACACTTGAACTAAGTGTTAAAACCATATGAGATTGAGTGAGGGAGGTGTACGGCCACCCTAAGGGTGTGTACAGCCATGGGTGTGCGGCCCATGAGTGTACGGCCGTACACTCATGATGAGATGTGCTTTTGAGGTGTTTCCAAGGTTCTATCTAGCATCCAAGAAGTGTTCTAGGTCCCATGCTTAGTGGTAATGCAAGTTTGAGGCCTAGAATGATCATCAAAGTGGGTTTATGGCCCTAAGAGGTGTTTACGGCCGTACAAAGGGGTGTGCGGCCGTACACCCTTCATGATCATGCTAAAGTTGTTGACTTTAAGGTGTATCAAGGCTAGGATCATGTCCAAATAGAAGATAGGGGCCAAACTCTCAGTTTGGAGGGTCTTTATGGTGTGTACGGCCCACCTTATGAAGTTGTGCGGCCGTACACCTTCAAAGGATGATGAATCATGATGAATCTAGGCTTAGATCAAGAGGTCTTTCAAGTATAACAAGCTAGAGGATGGAATACTCACGTTTTTGAAGCCTTGGAGGGTCCACGGTTGAGTAAGCTTGAGAGAAAGAAGTAGTGTGCGGCCAATAGAAGAAAAGAATGAAGGAAAGGAGGTCTACCCATATATATAGGGGTGGGTGTACGGCCATAAGGAGGTGTACGGCCGTACACCAATGTGTACGGCCGTACACTCCTCCTAAAGGAGTGTATGGCCCAATTTGCTACTTCTATGACTTGATAACTCATCCCTAATCTCAACCTTGGTTGTAATCAAGCTTAGAACACTTTAACGAACCCTTAAACAGTGCTAAAAGGCAATAGAAACGAGTCTAACATTGATTGAATTGAATAGATGAACAAGATAGAAGTTTCGGGTTGTCACGTCATCCCCCCGTTAGAGGGAATTTCGTCCCTAAATTCAAGAATAGAAATACAAATCATGGACTTGGAAAGAGATGAGGGTACTTCTGTTTCATTGAATCCTCACACTCCCAAGTGAATTCAGGTCCCCGCTTGGCATTCCAGCGAACCTTCACTATCGGGATGCGACTTTGTTTCGTTCGTTTGACTTCCCGGTCCATGATTTCAACTGGTTCTTCCACGAAGTGTAAGCTCTTGTCCAGTTCGATCTCATCGAGGGGAATCACAAGTGTCTCATCGGACATACACTTCTTTAGGTTCGACACGTGGAAGACGGGATGTACGTTGCTAAGTTCTCGGGGTAACCGGAGTTTGTATGCTACGGGACCGATCCTAGCGAGGTTCTCGAATGGTCGAAGGTATCTTGGATTTAGCTTTCCACACTTTCCGAAGCGTATCATGCCTTTCCAGGGTGAGACCTTCTAAAGGACACGGTCACTAACCTGGAATTCCAAGGGTTTTCGTCTCTTATCGGCGTAGCTCTTTTGTCAATCTCTTGATGCTTTCAGTCGTTCTCAGATTTGTACGATCTTTTCAGTCGTCTCTCGGATGATTTCAGGACCCGTGAGAGTGATGTCGGGGACTTGACCCTTGACTAGCTGCATGTCACCCACTTCAGCCCAACACAGAGGGGATCTACACTTACGGCCATAGAGGGCTTCAAACGGCGCAACCTTGATGCTGGTATGGTAGCTGTTGTTGTAAGAAAATTCGACTAAGGGTAGATGAGTGTCCCACGATGTGCCGAATTCGATGACGCAGGCTCTTAACATATCTTCCAATGTCTGGATTGTTCTCTCACTCTGTCCATCTGTCTGTGGATGATAAGTCGTGCTCATATCCACCTTAGTTCCAAGAGCCTTCTGTAGTGATTGCCAGAATCTCGAGGTAAACCTGCTATCTCGATTGGAGATAATGGATACAGGTACCCCATGAAGGCGAACTATCTCTTGAAGGTATAATCGTGTGAGTCTCTCCATTTTGAAGTTTTCTTTGATTGGTAGAAAGTGGGCGGATTTAGTCAGTCGATCGACAATTACCCAGATGGCGTCGTGCCCACTCGAAGATCTGGGTAATTTAGTGATAAAATCCATCGTAATCATTTCCCACTTCCACTCAGGTATTTCTGGCTGCTGAAGTAAACCTGAGGGCTTTTGATATTCTACCTTCACCTTGGCGCAAGTCAGGCACTTGACCACGAAAGTAGCGATCTCTGCTTTCATGTTCGGCCACCAATATAGTCGTTTGAGATCCAGATACATTTTATCTGAACCTGGGTGAACGGAGTATCTAGTCTTGTGAGCCTCATTCATGACAACCTCCCTGTACCCGCCGTACTTCGGGGTCCAGATACAGTCCATGAAATAGTAAACTCCGTCTCCCTTGACCTCTAAGTTCTTTTCCATTCCTCTCAGAGCTTCATCCGACATGGTCTCTGGTTTTAAGGCTTCCACCTGAGCCTCTCTGATCTGTGTGGATAATTAGGAATGGATGGTCATTGTCAGTTCCTTCACCCTACGACCTGAATACTCCTTTCGGTTGAGGGAATTTGCTACCACATTGGCCTTGCCGGGATGGTAGCATATTTCGCACTCGTAATCACTGAGTAGCTCTACCCATCGCCGCTGTCTCATGTTTAACTCTTTCTGATCAAAGATATGTTGTAGGCTCTTATGGTCGGTGAAGACTGTATGGTCTTGAAACAGATCTTTACCAATGATCAAGCAATCAAACAATCAATAGCAATCAGAATAAGAGTAGAAGAAGAAGATTAATCAAGCTTGCACACGTTTATTTCAGTAAAACGTCTGGTACAACTCGATAAAGTAAACCGTAAACTCTCTGGCATCAACCACTAGACAAAGACCTACAACTCCTCTATTTATACTAGACTTGGGCCGCAAACTGGGTTTACGGCCGTAAACTCACTCTTGGCCGTAAACTGCTAAACAACTCCCAAAACACACTAAAGACTCATAATGAACTATTACACTGAAATCCTAGACCAAACCATTAACTGGACCCTTCAATCTCCCCCTTGGTTTGGTGCTAGCTTGGACTCAGTCTTTGTCAATCACCAGCACATCAGATTTTCCCATAGCTCCATTCCACATTTCCTTTTGAATGATATCAGTAACCATTGCAGTGTACTCCTTAGCAGCGGACTCAAAAAGATCTTCAGCCACCTTGATCTGATGATGAGAGAGCTGATGTATATCCCACCTCCCGAACTGAAGTAGATCCCTCTTGTCATATAACCGAATACATCCATGTTCAAGTTTGATGACAGCAGAAGCTGTAGTTTCATCAAACACCCAGTATTGCATGGATTTGAGAGATCCATCTGGATGATTCTGAAGGATGGGAATCTGCTTTAGTTGAGCAGTAGCGGGCCACATCACTGATCGAAGAGGCTGATTTGTTTTGGGATCAATGACACTCGGGTAAATCTTGATGATAGACTTTGCAGTCTTCATTGAGGGAAAGCCCTTAGCCACTTGATCTTCCAAAAATGCGTTGAACTGAGTCGCCTTGGGTTCATTTGATGGATTTGAGAAAGGAGCATTAGATAACTCCGTAAGATCAACCCTAGTCAAAGAGTGAAAATCATGAGCATCTTTGTACAGTTCAGTATTGCCACTCTTTCTTCTCACGATCCACATGTTCATAGTGTCATGGAATCCCCACGAAATGATCCCTGACCTATCACCATAAACGTCTCTGAAACGATTTTCTCCGAGATCCGTAAAGGTGATCTCTGGTTGACCCCAGGGAGCATGCTGATCTGAGCTCCTTTTGAATAAAAATTGACCATTTTCAGCTGACTTGGCCAATTTAGCACGTTTCAATGCCACTACATTCGGATCCTGCGCCGGTTCCTTGTCAAAACGATCAACAACGGTGGTTGTTCTTGTAGGTGGTGGAACTATGGGAGCATCTTGATTGGGAAGATAGATCTTTGGCTCATCGACAGATGACTTGAATTTGTCGCCAAAATCTTCTTCCAGCTTCTTCTTTAGATCGGTGTAGCTGGCGGTCAACAAACCAAAATGCGTCTGAAGATCAGTGATCTGCTTTGTCTTCAGAGCCTTATCTTCAAGAAGATCAGCAACTTGAATACTGAGCTTGGTATTCTCAGTTTGAAGATCTGTAACCTTGATATCAAGCTCGATATTTTTCTGATTCAGCACACTGATCTCCTTCTGAAGTCCAAGGATTGTAGGATTCTCTTCTCCAGATCTTCCATCCCCAATAGATATTCCTTTACCACGTGAGGGAGGCGTTGTGAATTGTTCTTCAGCCAAATGCATGGCTAGCCTCACAGAAGCAGCGTCATGATCTGGCCTGGGAGGAGAGAAATCTATGGGGAAGGAATCGCCACCAGCTTCATAGAAGGTACTAGGACCTTCACTGACAGGTTCAGATGAGACGATAGCGGGAGTGGTTGTTGATGCAGTTGAAAATCCTTGAAATACACCCGAATCGAGGATTCCCTGTCTAGGGTCAAGTCTTCTTCTCTTTATCGGAGGTTGAAAGGCATGCATAGTTGTGCGATCACTCTCCAATGGCTCAGATGTAGGTGAAACAACATCAAGGGGAGGAATCCCTGACACTGTCACCATAGGAATTGCTATTTCCGCCATTGGATTGGTAAGAGGAGGCGTGGCTTCGAGAACGTCTTCATTTTCGCTTATCTCTGTTGTTGGATGAGCAACTTCATCGATATTGTCAAGTAGCGTGTTGAGGTTTTCACCGGTCATGAAGTCTTCATTACTACCAAAATTTAAAGGAATTTCATCCTTATCGAACCCAGTGAGATCGAGGTCTTCATACAAATCAGTCTCCGTTCTGCTTTTTGAAGACCCCTCATTATCATCACTTTGGACTTGAACAGATGTCAGTTCATGTTCCTCAGTTACTTGTGCATTAGGAGCTGGAGTTTCTTCTTCTTCAGCACGATCTGACACTGTAATAACATCATCTTCCGAAATGACTCTCTCAGAAGAAGTAGGCTCAGATGACATTTTGTCTGACGTTCCATGAGATTCGGAGGATTCATTTATCTCAGCAAATTTTCCGAATTTCACAAGAGGATGTAATCCTTGGAAGACGACCTTGCCCTTGCGATTCTGCTTAATGAGACCAACAGTGTGGGGGCCTAACGACTTCATATCTAGGGTGTCTCCCTCTTTGATCATCTCCGGAAATTGGGTGTCAATGAACAACTGAATGAACCTAGGATACAGCAAGAAAGAATCTATGGTCTCCCGGTTTATAACATTGATGTTTACTATGAACTCATCCAATATAAACTTTGAGAAGTTGAAGTCGATTCCTGCCGCTAGTGAAACAATTGCCCCTGTGTTCCTTAGCGAGATTTCATCAGCACCTGATCTTCTTCCTGAGATACAGCTCACGAAAACATGAGCCAAGAATATCCAGTAGGGTGGTAGAAGCTTTTTCACAGTGGGAGGATAGATGCCTTCATACCCCATCTTCTTGAGAATCTTTTGTACATCTTCAATCCCGATTTCAGTAGGAAAATCAGGTTGATCACTAATCAGCAATGTTTCTCTGATGTACTGCTCAGTGGTCATAATCTTGCATCCTTTCACAACAGCTTCAACGGTAACTGCTCCATTGTCTCTTGTCATCTTAGCAGTCTGCCAGAACTTCCTGATAATCCCCTGATAGATGACTGGGTTCACAGTAATGGCAGAGGCTAGGCAGCATTCTCTCAGCCTGTAGATCATCGACCTGAAATCTTCATGAGCAACAGGAGGATCATCCAGTACAATAGCCAAGTTATGCATGTCAGCAAACTTCAACCTTGCCATTGATCTGCACTAAACCAAGCCAAGTAAGAAAACAAAATATTTGAGCAGTTAAAGCTTTAAGTTTTCTTAATTAATCAATTTCATTTTGGCCTTAAAAAGAAATATTTTGATCAAAAAATTTGAGTTTACGGTCAAGCATGGTCAAAATAGGGTTTACGGTCCAGATTGCGTTTACGGTAAAAAATGGTCAATATAGGGTTTACGGTCCAGATTGGGTTTACGGCCGTAAACCCATTGCAGTAATCTCCTGACCGTAAACGGAGTTTACGGTCGTAAGCTCCAAAAGGAGTTTACGGTCGTAAGCTTCTAGGCCGTAAGCTCAGACCGTTTACGGTCGTAAGCTCTTCCTAAACCGTAAACGCCGACGAACTGAAAAAACCTCGATCAATCCCCCAGTATCAGTCGAATCGATGAACAAACAACATTTCCTCAGTCGATTTTAGCATACCTTTGATGTGGACTAAACGATTTTGCAAAAACACACAAATTTTTTTTCGAGATGAGAGAGAGTGGAGAGGGTTTGCGGCCGGAAGGATGAAAAATAGGGTGGAAAGGGTTTCCAACAGTAAACTCCACCTTTTATACCCCTTTTAAATTTTACCTGTCTCCCACACAGTATAAGGCACAGTCCAAATCCCAATTAATTTTTTTAAAAATAAAGCCTTTTGAGGATTTTAAAATTAAAATAAGAATAAAATTAAACTAAAAATAAAAAAATAATAATAATAATTTCTAAAATTTAAGAATTTAAAAGAAATTAAATTTTGACAATTATAAAAATAAAATAAAAATAAAAATAAAAATGAGATAAAATAAATACAGACTAAAATTTATCTCAAAAATCACTGAAAATAATCTTTGTGACACAGGGATCAAAGTTGTTAGACAGCCTTAATCCACTTGTCAATACCTTTATCTTCATGTCTTTGTCTGGTCGATCGTCGGTATTGTGGTCCACTTAAACACGAAAGTTTTATAATAAATTTGGACAGTCTAAATAGGACAAGACATTTCGACCCTTAATTCTTAATAAAATTTCCTGGGGACCATTTAGCTAACGACGACCAGGGATATTGCTGTCCACCTAAATTGAGCAGCGAGATCTATAGACAATCCGTAAATATTCAGTTTTAGTTGTACCAGACAATGTTTCCCGCTTCCTGATATGCTCCAGTAATCAAGGACTTCCAGAATACTCCTTACATCGGGTGAGCAGACAATTATTAAGAGGGAAGATAGATTTAGAATGCATATGCTATACACCCAGGTCGGATCTCTTCCAATCTCGCAGAGGGTGAAACATATGACTAACCAGATTTAAAGGGATTGACAAGTAGAATGGTGCATATGTTGTGTACCAGGTCGGATGTATTTAAATCACGCAGAGGAGACAGCATATGACTAACAGACAGAAAGAATTGCATAGATAGAAGATGCAGAGAGATAGAGTTGCATATGCTACATTCCAGGTCGGATCTTTCGATCACGCAGAGGAGGCAACATATGACTAACAGATAGAAAGAAAGCATATAACCTTCTACAGACCTAACTTATCGGAATTCACCAGTCTCCCCATCAATACCGGGATTAAGGACATAATCCGCATATCGAGGAAAAGTTAATCCACAGTTCCAGATACGAGTTCTTTAGTGTAACCAGTAGATTCCCGTGTTTATCTCCCTGCTCAACCTATCCGAGCGTCGTATTGTTAGGCTAAACGGATCTAACTAGGTCAAGATTTGTCAAGTCTATGAATTCCTTAAGTTCAGATCTCCCTAGTCAAGTCCATCTAGTTTCTTTCGTGTCTATCAGCGCATCAAACCCAGAGCATAAACAATTAATTTTTGGTACTTTACGCATACTCAGATTGCCTGTTATCACTTGATAATATCACTTCCCTGTACAACATCCACAAGCAAGACTCACAGAAACATATTTTTGATTTTTTATTTGTTTTATAATGTTTTTGGATTTTTTAAGGTTTTCTGAAAAAAATAAAACAGAAGCACAATATTTTTGGGTTTTTCATATTTTCTGAGAAAATTAAAACATAAATAAAATATTTTTGGATTTTTTTGTTTATTTCTCCCCCTAAATTTGTGCATGGGTGAGAATGAAATCACTAAAATGCGCAAATTTAAAACTAATCATTTTTAATCCTCAAAATGAATCATTTTTAAAAATCCCACAAGCACATCGAATCGAGCTTTGTTAAAAGGTTTGGTGAACAGATCCGCCACATTATTAGCAGTGGGAACCTGTTCCAGCCGAATGAGCGAGCGCTCATAACAATCTCTGATAAAATGAATTTTGATATCAATGTGTTTGGTGTTGGAATGTTGGACAGGATTTTTAGTAATTTGAATCGCGGCCTCATTATCACAGTGAATGGGGGTTTCTAGATAATTCAAACCGTAATCCAACAGCTGATGTTGGATCCAGATAACTTGAGAGCAACAAGCAGATGCAGCAACATATTCTACTTCTGCTGTTGAGGTGGAGACGGTATGCTGTTTCTTGCACTGCCACGACACCAGCCTATCTCCAAGGAATTGGCACCCTCCTGATGTAGATTTCCTGTCAAGCTCACAACCTCCATAATTACTGTCAGCAAAAGCATATAAATCAAATTCAGAATTCTTCGGATACCAAAGACCCAATTTTGGGCTGCCTTTGATATACCGAAAAATCCTTTTGACAACAATAAGATGTGAAAGTTTAGGATTAGCCTGATAGCGAGCGCATTGACAAACTGCAAACATGATGTCGGGATGACTTGCAAACATGATGTCAGGTTTTGCGTCTTGAAACCCGAACTTCTCAAGAATATCCTCCACATACTTAGCTTGATGTAGCAGGATTCCGGTTGAATTTTGTTTGACCTGAAGCCCCAGAAACATGGTCATTTCGCCCAGTGAACTCATCTCAAACCGCTTTTCCATCACGCCTTCAAACTCTCTGCATAGCTGTGGACTGGTAGACCCGAAGATAATGTCGTCAACGTAGATCTGTACTAGAATCTGATCATTATCAACGTGCTTGATGAATAGAGTTTGATCAATGGTGCCGCGAGAGTATCCATGCTCGAGCAAGTGTTTTGTTAGTGTCGCATACCATGCTCGAGGAGCTTGAAGCAACCCATACAACGCCTTGTCCAACTTGTAGACATGATTAGGAAACTTTGAGTTGACGAACCCAGGGGATTGATCAACGTAGATTTCTTCCTTCACCTTGCCATACAAGAAGGCTGTCTTGACATCAATTTGGTAGACCGTGAAGTTCATGTAGGAAGCATATGCGAGAAAGATACGAATAGCCTCCAATCGAGCAACTGGTGCATAAACCTCAGTATAATCAAGACCCTCAACTTGTCGAAACCCGCGAACCACCAACCTTGCTTTATTGCGCACTATTACACCAGAAGCGTCCTGCTTGTTATGATAGACCCAACGCGTTTCAAGAGACCTTTTGCCCTTTGGTAACTCAACCAATTTCCAAACCCCGAGCTTTTCGAATTGATTTAGCTCTTCATGCATAACATCTACCCAGCTGGGCTCATTCAAAGCCATTTCAATGTTCTTGGGCTCTATTTGAGATATAAAGCAAGAATAGAGACATGCATTGACATATCCACTCTGACTTCTAGTTTTAACTCCATCACCCAGCTGACCAATGACGTTTTCGACAGGATGATCGCGTTGAATTCTCGAGGGTATATCTTGGTCGATATCATTGAATGAAACGGGAAGAGTGTGAATGTTGAAACCTCCATCATTTGTTGATTGATCCATATGAGATGAATCGGATGAATCTGCTACAAACTCATTAGCAATTGCCTCAGGAAAGAGTAGTTCCATAAAAGTTGGAGTGACAGCGGAAGCATCTCTAGACATGAACTCTCTTTCAATAGGGGTAAGAGGTGTAGCGTCAGCATCAGGAGTTTCCTTTTGAACTTTAGACTCTGGACTATCAAGTCGAACAGATGACTCCCCCTCAAGTGGAGCAGAGGACTCCCCCTCAGATGGAGCAGAGGACTCCCCCTCAAGCGGTACTGTTGGAGGTCTGTAAACAACTTCTACGTCTTCGTCTTCAGAAACAATATTCGAATCAGAGGAGGACCCACATGAACCATTTGAAGACACATTTAAGGATTTGAAAATCGATGTGTAATCAAATAACCAGTCAGGACCCAGTCGAGCGTTTGTTTCATTCTCCTCCAATCAGCGCACGTCGAAGGATTCAACAATCTGCTTAGTCTTCTTGTTGTAAACCCTATACGCGGTGACTATGAAATAACAATCATCGGCTTTGGCATTGAATTTAGGGTTGGATTCTAGGTGAAGAAGGGTGCAAGGACAGCCAAATACACGGAAATTACTGACTGAAGGCTTGTGACCGTATAGAATCTCGTACGGTGTCTTCATCTGAGCTTTGTTGATTAAAACGCGATTCTGCACGTAGCAAGCCGTGTTAATCACCTCGGCCCAAAAGAAAACAGGTAATTTAGAATCACAAAGCATTGTCCTTGCAGCGTCTTTTAAAGTTCTATTTCTCCTTTCAGCAACACCATTTTGTTGAGGCGTGTGAGCAGAGCTGTATTGACGCACGATCCCCTTTTCTGCGCAAAAATGGTCAAGAACCGCATTCTTGAACTCAGTTCCATTGTCAGTACGAAGCGCCTTCACCTGGTTGTTGGTTTCATTCTCAATCATCACAATGAACTTCTTTATCAGATCAGCAACCCCAACTTTGTTGGATAAGAAGAAGACCCACGTAAAACGAGAGAAATCATCGATCACAACTAGACAGTACGAACTTCTGTTGATGCTCACGACGTTGACCGGACCAAATAAGTCTATATGCAATAATTGGAGCACCTGACTGATTGAGTTGACATGCTTTGGCAGGTGTGGTTTTCTATGATGTTTTCCTTGGGCACAGGACACACACTTCTCAAATGTAATAAAGTCTCTGACAGGTAAGCCTCAGACCATCTCATTCTTAGCAAGGCGATTTAGGTTTTTCGCGTTAGCATGACCGAGTCGTCGGTGCCACAGCATTGCGTTTTGTTCGGAGACTTTTGAAAATAGGCAAGTGACTTGTTCAGGTATGTTACTGCTCATGTCAATAATGTAAGCATTCCCATCCCGCTTAGATTTGACGAGAATCCACTCTTCCGGGATGACAATGCCTGGCTTGAGAATCATGCACTCTTTATCGGTAAAATGGGTAGAATAGCCTTTGTCGCAAATTTGGGAAACACTCAACAAGCTATGCTCTAACTCGGGAGCAAAGTTGACATTTTCAAAGCTTAGCACTCCATTTGTAACGGTTCCTCTCTGAGTGATCTTGCCACCATCTCTGCCTGCGAAGGAAACATACCCCCCATTAAAAGATTGAATGTCGCTCAATTGGGAGATGTCTCCTGTCATATGCCGG
The DNA here is from genome assembly GCF_052849685.1 of Lactuca virosa. NCBI lineage: Eukaryota > Viridiplantae > Streptophyta > Magnoliopsida > Asterales > Asteraceae > Lactuca > Lactuca virosa. The sequence continues at coordinate 3,834,781 of NC_136428.1, read as the reverse complement.
GAGCAGCCGCTGTCGACGTACCAAGGTCTGACGACATTCCTCCGCAACTGTCCCTGCAAAATGAGTGGGATTATTTAGATTTAGGAGCCCAGGTCATCACTGTCCTGGGTTTCCTTTTCGCTTTCTCTGATTTATCTTTTAAAGTTTTCAATTTAGGATCCTTATATCTAATCATTTCAGAGGATGCTGATGATTGATTGGAAGTTGATTTGGGCATCCATTGGTAGTTTGGTTTTCTAACAGTCACTGGTGAAATGCGTTTCTTATCAGTTTGCACTGAGCATCTGGATGTTTTATCAGAAGAGATAGAAGATCCAGAAGTACTCTTTGACGAAACCGATCTTGGCGGAGCCTTGTTCGGTTTTGGCAAACTGTTTGGGACTTTGTTCTTAAAAACCTTTTTATCCTTTTGAAAAACAGCCCTTTTTCTGCTTCGATCATCTTTCCAATCATTATTTCGAGAACGAGTTCTTGAGGACTTTCTAATTAAAGACCTTCCTCTAGATTCGTTCTCTCCTCTTGGCAACATATAGTTCACAAAGATCCTATTTTGACAATTCCTAGCTATATGACCACCAACACTACAATTAAAACAAATCTGTTTATTATTTGAACTTGTACTACATTTCTCAGATTTATTTTCTTGACAGGCACTCTTACTCTTCTCAGAAGGACATGCATGAGAAATAGGTTGTGAGATAAGTGAGGGTGGCTTAGATGGTGTGACTTGTGGAATTGATGGGTTTTCATGAGAATCACAAGCATCAGAATTACCAAACAGTTCATCAAACATATCAAAGAAATTAAATTCAACAGTAGCAGATGTGGAAGCATCACATGAAACATTCTCAATTTTAATATCAGAAACAAAAATATCAGAATCAGAAACAGAAACATAAACATATTCTCTAACTTCACGCTTTGCCTGATCTAAGGATTGATCTGCAGGGGAAGTAGAAACGTTAGTACTTTCAACATTAATAAATCCTCCTGAAACGAAACCAGATGGTTTGCCGTAAACCATGAATGGTTCGTTGGCAATCTCATCTTTGGATAGGGGTTGATACTGATATGTATGATTATAAGGAGGAGGTACACTATCGTATCCTAAACCCTTTTGTTGGTTTCGTTTGAACTGCATGCAGTGATCAATCATGTTGGCAACTACCTCGCTTGATCCATCAAATTTTCTAAAATCAAAATTTGCAGTTTCAAATTGTCTCTTTAATGTATCAAGCTCAGGAATTAACTCATCATTTTGTCTCTTAACATAATCATAAAGTTCACATTTTTCACTGTATTCTGTTTGAATTCTCTTAAAGTCCTTTATTTTTGTTTATAACTGGGCCTTAAGGGGTTTTTGTCCTTTCCTGAGTTGATAGCCCTCATATCTATGGTCCTCTACTTCTCTACGTAATAATTGAATTTCATCATGAAGAAGTTTAACATATTTATTACATACCTGAGAACAAGAAGGTAGATTTACCTCACTCTTCCTGGGCTCGGAAGTAGAAGACACCATCAGAGCAAACTGCAGCTCCATCATTTCTGCTTCAGGATCAGCTGCATCATTCTTCAGGGGAGCATCATCAATTTGAGCTAGGTGAGCGTTTTCTGGCCCTGAAATATTCAAAGCCTGAATCTGGTCCTCCCATTCAAAGGATTGAGCGACCATAGCAGTCTCACCATTAACCGCAGCACCTACACGATTGTTTCCCACTGCAACCATTGTCCTGTTGTTGTTCGTCCTACGATCTGGTTTTGGACACTCACGAGCAAAGTGACCCGGCTCGTGGCAGTTTAAACATCGCAGCATGCCCTTGTTGAATCCCACCTTCTTGTCAGCATTCATGCCCCAGTTGTTCTTCCCTGTCTTTGTAGCAAACTGCTTGGCCCTGAAAACAGCCATAACAATCTGCCATGTAATGTCCATCTCTTCCACGTCTTCTGGATGAATCTGATCCAGATCAACAAATGACAGCTGAGGTGGAAGCTCTCCAGCTACAAAAGCATTGTAGCAGTTAACAAGCCCAGTGGCTAGAGCCAGATTTTCATCAGTGTCTTTCGTGTTTGAGGAAGAGGCTACAACTGGCACATTTGGAGGGGGAACAGCTTGTGGAGTGACAAATGGTTGGCTTTGAGAATGAGGAATGGATGATGCAGCAGCAAAGGTCTGAATCTGAGGTTTTTGAGCAGCAAATACTTGACCTGAGGAAGACATGATTGATGAGAGAGCATTGTTGGATGAGATTCCAAGATTTGCAGTTGAGTACGAGTTCACATGGTTAATCTCTCTCTGTTTGTCATCAATATCAGAAGCTTTGATGATCGTCATGATTTCAGCAAGAGTGAGGCAATTCAGATCCTTGGTCTTCTTAATCACAGCAACATTCATGTCCCATGACCTAGGAAGAGCATTCAGAAGCTTCTTGTTAATCTCTGACTTGGTTAAGAAAATCCCAGATATATTCATGTCAGTGGTGAGAGTTGTGAATCGCTGCAGCTGCGCCTCAAGAGTCTCTCCGGGAATGTAGTTGAACATATTGAACTTTTGTCGCAACATGTCCTGGCGACTCTCCTTCATATCTTCATTGCCTTCATATAACTCAATTAGGGCTTCCCATAAATCTTTAGCTGAATTATACTCTCGGAAACCTTGAGCAATATTAGGAGATAATGCCATGGTTAGAGTGGCTAAAGCCCTTTCTTGTTCTTCCACCTTTTCAAACTCTTCATCTGTGTAGTTTTCAATAGCTTTGTCAATCACTTGTCCTCCAACCGTCATAGTGATTCTAACAGTACCTTTGATGATGCTTCTCCAGACTTTAAAGTCTTTCATTTTAATGTATTTTTCAATCCTGTATTTCCACTCAGGAAAACCATCTGCAGACATCAGTCTTGGAATACGCGTAGTTGTGCCCATGACCGTATCAAGTTCGTGAAAGTGGGTTTGAATTTGAGATTCCATCAGAAATTAAAGCAAAATAATGTCAGAAAGGAGTTTACGGTTGATGTGATTACGACCGTAAACTACGTTTACGGTTGATGAGTTTACGACCGTAAACTGCGTTTACGGTTGATGCTTTTACGGTTTGGATGTTTACAGTTTAAGTGTTTACGGTTATTGAAGCTTAGTTTACGGTTAGTGAAGATGCCCTGTTTACAGTCCAAGAACACAGTTTACGGTTGATTAATGTTCTTGAGTTTACAACCGTAAATTGAGTTTACGGTTGGCAGTAAACTCCCAGAAGTTCTTCGAAAACGCGATTTTGGAGTAGATTCAATCCCTTTAACCACGAAAACACCAAAACCAATCTCGAACAGTAAATAATGTCAGTCTAAACAGCCGAAAACTCGATTGAATGAAGCTTTGACACCGGTTTTGCTCTGATACCAATTGTAAGGTCCTGAAACGGATCTTTACCAATGATCAAGCAACAAACAATCAATAGCAATCACAATAGAAGTAGAAGAAGAAAACAAATCAAGCTTGCACACGTTTATTGGATAAAACGTCTGGTACAACTCGACAGAATGGACCGTGAACTCTATGGCATCAACCACTAGACAAAGACCTACAACTCCTCTATTTATACTAGACTTGGGCCGCAAACTGGGTTTACGACTGTAAACAGGTTTACGGCCGTAAACTCACTCTTGGCCGTAAACTGCTAAACAACTCCCAAAACACACTAAAGACTCATAATGAACTATTACACTGAAAGCCTAGACCAAACCATTAACTGGACCCTTCAAAGACAGTGCACTTGGTTCCGTAGAGATAATGTCTCCAGATCTTTAACGCGAAGACCACTGCTCCCAACTATAGATCGTGAGTTGTGTAATTGACTTTGTGTGTTTTCAGCTGCCTCGAGGCATAGGCGATAACCTTTCCTCGTTGCATAAGCACACAACCTAGGCCCTGATTGGATGCATCACAGTAGACAACGAAGTCTTCCGTCCCTTCGGGCAGGGACAGGATAGGTGTGCTGCATAGGGCCTACTTCAATGTTTGAAACGCAGTGTCTTTCTTTTCTCCCCAACTAAAGGTTACACCTTTCTGTGTTAGGGTGGTTAAAGGCTTAGCGATTTTGGAGAAGTTTTGGATAAACCTGCGATAATAGCCAGCGAGACCCAAGAATTGACGGATTTCTGTAGGTGTCTTTGGTGTTGTCTAATTCTCAATCGCTTTGATTTTGGAAGGGTCCACGTGTATGCCTTCCTCGCTAACCACGTGTCCAAGGAAGGTTACCTTCCTGATCAAGAATTCACACTTTGAGAATTTTGCATATAGCTTCTCCGCCCTTAATGTTTCTAGCACTAGTCTCAAGTGTTGTTTATGATCATCTTCGCTCCGCGAATAGATAAGTATATCGTCAATGAACACGATCACGAACTTATCTAGGAAAGGGCGGCACACCCGATTCATCAGGTCCATGAATACTGCCGGTGCGTTGGTTAGACCGAAGGGCATTACTACGAAATTGTAGTGCCCGTAGCGAGTTCGGAATGTTGTTTTGGGAACATCATTCTCGTGAACTCGTAATTGATGGTACCCTGATCTAAGGTCTATCTTTGAGAAATAACTGGCTCCCTGAAGTTGGTCGAAGAGGTCTTCGATTCTGGGTAAAGGATAACGGTACTTCATGGTCAGCTTGTTCAGTTCTAGGTAGTCAATAAACATCTGAAAGGATCCATCTTTCTTCTTCACGAATAAGATCGGGGCTTCCCAGGGTGAGGAACTCGGCCTTATGAATCCTTTGCTGATTAGCTCATTGAGCTGGCTGGATAATTCTTGCATTTCTGCCGGCGCTAGACGATGGGGGGATTTAGCTACAGGAGTAGATCCAGGGATTAAGTCGATACGAAACTAGACTTGGCGCTCGGGAGGAATTCCTGGAAGATCTTCGGGGAAGACATCAGGAAAGTTGCAGACTTCGGGGATGCTCTCGAGGTCTTTAACTTTTTGTGTTTCATCAACAACATGAGCTAATGCATGGCACTCCTTCCGTAGATACTTCTGGGCTTTGATGCATGAAACGATACGAAGGTTCGAACTGAGTTTATCACCATAAATAGTGAGGGTTTTGCCAGAGGGAAGATTGAGACGGATAGCTTTCTCGTAGCAAAGGATATCAGCATGATTGGGGCTCAACCAATCCATGCCGATTTTGACATCGAAGCTCTTTATAGATACTGGCATAAGATCGATGGGAAAGGAATGATCGTCTAGGGTAAGAGTACAGCCTATGAATATGTTGTTAGTGCTCTCTTTCTTTCCGTTAGCCATTTCGATGGTAAATGTTTCAGTTAAAGGTTAGGATTTACATTTGAGTAGATGTTTGAATGCATGACTAACAAAACTCCTCTCCGCACCAGAATCGAAAATAATGCATGCATAAGAGTTGTCAAGGAGGAACGTACCCGTAACAACAGTAGGATCAGCGACTGCTTCCTCCTGGCCCATAGCTAGCACCCTCCCTGTGTTGCCAGCTGTTGTTGCCTTGGGGCAATTTCTTTTGAAGTGCCCAACCTCTCCAAAGCCATAACAGGCTTGACCGGCGCCCGCTCCAGGAGCCTGATTGGTTGGTTGGACGGGTGCCTTGCAGTATCGAGCCGTGTGTCCCTTCTTTCCACAGCTGTTGCATTTCAAATCACGGCAGGGTCCGTGATGATGAAAGTTACATTTGTTGCACTTTGGAAGAGTACCAGCATAACCACCGGTAGGAGCTTGGGTGGTTGGAACAACAGCTGGAGTAGCAGCAGGAGTAGTAGCAGCATGAAATGCCACTGTTTGCTGTTTCTTGACGGGCTCCTGCGAAGACTGGCCCTTCCGTTTGTTCCAGAACTTTTTCTTTTCACCACTAGCCTTTGGTGGTTCGGGAGCGCCTGTTACCTCATCAAGATCGACCCCATGATCTATCAGAGTCTGCGCCAGACACTTGGCGCTATCAAATGTAGCGGGCCTAGCAGCCAAAACATTTCCTTTGGTTAGGGGCGTCAGTCCCCAGATGTACCTCTCAATCTTCTTGCTTTCCGGGGTGACCATTCCCGGACAGAGAAGAGCCAGATCACAGAATCTAGTCGTGTAGGCAGCAATGTCGGAACCCTTCATCTTCAGGTTCCAGAGTTCGTGCTCTAACTTTTGCACCTCGCCTCTTGGGCAGTATTCGGCGAGCATCAGTTCCTTCAGACTCTCCCAACCCATGGAATTAGTCACTGGCAGGGTTAGGGATTTGACTTGACCGTTCCACCAGGTTAATGCTCTGTCAGTGAAAGTGCAGGCGGCGAACTTCACCTTGTTTGCTTCGGAACAGACGCAAATTTCGAAGATGGATTCGATCTTCTCGAACCATCGAGTCAGGGCAATAACGCCTCCATTGCCGTCGAAGGATTTGGGTTTCGCGTTCATGAAGTCTTTGTAGGAACACTCATTTTGATGTCCCTAATCACCGAGGTTCTGAGTACCACTTCCGGATCCACCAGAGTTTACTTGTGCCATTGCTGCAGTCACGGCGGCTGTAATTGCTGCTTGGAACATAACAGGATCGAACTGAGGAGGTGGAGGTGGCGGTGGCAGAGTGTCGTTGTTCCTTCTAGTGGGTCTTTTTCGGGGACGCATCTTGTTCTAGAACAATCAGGAAGGAGAGGATGATAAGTCCCCTAAATTCAAGTCAAGATATATGAAACAAGATATATCTCATTCTGAAAGTTAAAGTGTTCTACGAAGCGATATATAAAGAAAAGGGGTTACTATTGCAAGTAACTATCGCTAAGAGGGTATATGTAGCAACACTTGAAATGAATCTCTATACTGTATTCGGCTCTAGCTAAAATACTCCTATAGTATTTTAAGTTGTATGTTTTTGTTCTACCGATATCTAATGTATATATACTTGGTAAGTTTTAGGCTTGTTGCAACACCACAGTCACTCCCAAGCACATGTTGGTCATGTCTCGAATAAATATAGTTGATCAGGCAATATTGACCCTAGACATGATTACATAACTGCCCAGGTTTAACCGCAGTGTCCAACATCCAAATACTTTTGTTTTGTTCTTCTTGTGATTCTTGTTCTCGTATATACATATTCTGAATATACTTATACTTTTATAAAATATTGATATATTTTTAAAGTATAATTCTTGGTCAGAGTGTTTTTATCCCAATGTGTTTATATTTGTATATCTTTTATGATTGATATACTGAGTTCACTATAAACAATGCTCTGATACCAATCTGTCACACCCCCAAATCGGAACAGCGGAAACGTTCGGGGGTGGATGATGTCATGTAAGTATCACAACCCATGCATTATAGTAATCAAAGTACAGCCAACCATTGCCTTAATAAGTATACATTTTACATAAGTATTTTAAACATTTCAAATTCAAACATCAAAGTAGATATAGAAGACGACAGGAGTCGTAGTACGGTACTAGGCAGTCTTCTCAAAAGCTTCGGGGATGTACCTGTCTACTAGAGCCCTGAGAATACAAGTAAGTTTTGAAAGAGTATCAGAATAAAGCTGGTGAGTTCATAAGAATTTTGTTTTAGAAAGACGGTTCTCGGTTCTTTTGAAAAGTGCGATATCTTTCTACAGAAAACCTTATATTATCTGGTGTAATGAATGTATAAACCTAAATAAAATGATCCTTTGATATCTGTTGAAAGTGTTCCTCAAGAAAATCCCATATTTTCTTATGAAAATCATGATTAAACCCATTTCTTCTATAACTTCTTGGTTCATACTAGTCACGCATAAACCAAGGAGTTATGGAAGAAATATGAATATTCGTTAGCTGATTAATAAACCATCTGTTTATAAAATACTGATGTTTACCCTGGGAAATACTGCATTTCCCCTATGTGAAAGTTATTGAATTACTCGTTCTAAATCGGAAAGTACAAGTATCTACCATACTTATATTGTTTAAGCATTGTTCCTTTTGAAAACCATGGCTACTCCCAGTGATGTATATTAGTCTTATTACATAAATAAAACTAGTTGAAAACGTGGTGATCTGAATCCTGAAAACGTTGTTAATACTCTACTGTGATCACTTAGTTATTAACTCTATAGTTCGTTCGTTCGATCGATTATTACGTAAATACATCGTTGTTATCTACATTGCGAGCTTTATGACCATACATTAACTTGATATGGCGTGAATCGGGCACCAGTATCCTTTATGACTTTGTCACCCGTATACCTGCCGGTCCTACTGTAGCTAGCAGCAAGGTGCGGGATAGTCAGTCTCGTATAGATCTATACACAAAAATAACGCTCTCCCTCCAGGAGACTCTAGTTCATAAGGGGTAGTCCTCCACTTAGTTAAGTTTGTAAGAGCCCAAGGACGTGTCTGTAATTAGATTAACGACTTTACAAGTAATAATACAGGAAAAACCCTTTTTGCTATTAACATGAATCCTTATAAAAAATATCTTTTATTTCATGATTCATAGGTTCATTTCCTTAGTTTTCAAAACTGCTTTCGCAAGGTTAATATCTTAACACGTTTTGTAAAGCTAATTTATATATTTGATGTATATCAATAATGGAAATATATTAAACAAAATAATTTATTTGAACACAAGGTTACTTGTGCTTTTACTTGAATCCCCCCCCCTGAAAACATTCAAAACTCGGAAAATGTAGGGGTATGAACTCACCTTATGTGTTAGGTTTGTATGAAAGATCGATAAGAGATGTTGAGTGTCAAGTGAAGCCTCAAACACAATTGGATCCTATTTAACATGTAATAACACATATATGATTCAAATTAGGGTATTTCTCAACTAGACATGATAGGAAACCACCCTAAGGTCTTGGAAACACTTGAACTAAGTGTTAAAACCATATGAGATTTAGTGAGGGAGGTGTACGGCCACCCTAAGGGTGTGTACGGCCATGGGTGTGCGGCACATGAGTGTACAGCCGTACACTCATGATGAGATGTGCTTTTGAGGTGTTTCCAAGGTTCTAACTAGCATCCAAGAAGTGTTCTAGGTCCCATGCTTAGTGGTAATGCAAGTTTGAGGCCTAGAATGATCATTAAAGTGGGTTTACGGCCCTAAGAGGTGTGTACGGCCGTACAAAGGGGTGTGTGGTCGTACACCCTTCATGATCATGCTAAAGTTGTCGACTTTAAGGTGTATCAAGGCTAGGATCATGTCCAACTAGAAGATAGGGCCAAACTCTCACTTTGGAGGGTTTTTAAGGTGTGTACGGCCCGCCTTATGAAGGTGTGCGGCTGTACACCTTCAAAGGATGATGAATCATGATGAATCAAGGCTTAGATCAAGAGGTATTTCAAGTATAACAAGCTAGAGGATGGAATACTCACGTTTTTGAAGCCTTGGAGGGTTCACGGTTGAGTAAGCTTGAGAGAAAGGAAGTAGTGTGCAGCCAAGAGAAGAAAGGAATGAAGGAAAGGAGGTCTACCCATATATATTGGGGTGGGTGTGTGGCCATAAGGGGGTGTACAGTCGTACACCCATGTGTATGGCCGTACACTCCTCCTAAAGGAGTGTATGGCCCAATTTGCTACTTCTATGACTTGATAACTCATCCCTAATCTCAACCTTGGATGTACTCAAGCTTAGAACACTTAAATGAACCCTTAAACTGTGCTAAAAGGCAACAGAAACGAGTCTAACATTGATTGAATTGAATAGATGAACAAGATAGAAGTTCTGGGTTCTCACAGAGCCCAAAGATATCACTTTTCCCCCTAAGGGTAAAAAGGAATAGATAAACTTTGACTTATATGCTTGCACTATTTACTCATCAAATCATGCACAACAATACATTTTATAACATCAAGTTATTGAGGCGTTTACGTATCATCAATGCATAACCAATTTGTAAACAACAACTCATATATCTATGTTTAAAGATTATAAGATATTATTGTCTCAAAATTCCTCATGATAAAGTTCTCTGAGCGTGGGTTAATCCAATACTTAAATCTCTATTTCAAAGTACTAATGAATATTGCAGCAACACTATTACCATGTCCAAAACTCTTTAGATAATCTACAATGCAATTCTTGACAGTCTTGATTCACTACTTACTTCCAAAAGTATGATCGATTGTGGATGTTTGAACAATCTAATTATTCAGGAAGTAAAACATGAAAAAAAACACAAAATAAATAATAGACAAAAGGTAGTAATCCAACTCATAAATAAATCTCCATTACTTAATCACCAAAATTCGATTACATATATTTCGTTACAAGTTTCAAAACTAATTATCTAACTACTAAAACTAATAGCATCCTTCAAACCAATCCTCCTAGCATGTTGAACGTGCTTGGCCCTACTCATACCCTTTGTGAGGGGATCTGTAGGATTCTCTTCTGACGATACCCTCTTCAAGACGAGGTGACCTTCTTATACTCTATGTCTAATGAAATGGTATTTTCTGTCGATGTGTCTTGATCTACCATGATCTCTTGGTTCCTATGTTATGGCAACCGCCCCTTCATTATCACAGAAAATATCCATTGGCTCCTTGATGGCTGGAACAATTCCAAGGTCTCCGATGAAGTTCTTTAACCAAATAGCCTCCTTTGACGCTTCGCATGCCACTATGTATTATGATTCACAAGTAGAACTAGCCATTGTCTCATGTTGGAACTTTTCCAGGTTACCACTCCTCCATTAATGGTAAACATCCAGCCAAATTTAGAACAGAAGTTGTCTCTGTTTGTCTGAAAGTTGGCTTCACTATACCTAGTTACTCTTAAGTTATCACTTCCACCAAGCACAAGGACCCAATCCTTAGTTCTTTTCACTTACTTAAGAATATTCTTAACTACTATCCAGTGAGCTCTACCTGGATCTCCCTGATAACGACTGACCATGCTCAATGCAAAATCCACATCCGGGCGAGTACATGTCATAGCATACATGATAGATCCAACGGCGGAAGCATATGGAACTCTACTCATTTTTTCTATCTCTGCATCAGTACTCAGGCTCTAAGTCTTATTCAGTTTGGTATTACTCTGTATAGGCAGTTCTCCTTTCTTGGAATTATCCATACTAAAAAGCTTTAGTACCTTTTCCAAGTATGTATTTTGACTAAGTCCAATTAGCCTTTTACTCCTGTCTCTCAAAATCCTTATCCCCAGAATATAAGCAGCCTCTCCCAGATCCTTCATACCGAAACACTTTCCAAGCTAATACTTAACCTCTTGCAAAGTTGGAATGTCGTTTCCTACAAGAAGTATGCCATCAACATATAATACTAGGAATCTTACTATACTCCCACTAGCATTGACATATATACAAGATTCATCTTCACTTATAGAGAAGCCAAACTCTTTGTCCTTCTCATCAAAACAAAGATTCCATCTGCGAGAAGCTTGTTTCAATCCATAGATTGATTTCTCAAGCTTAGACACTCTATATGGATACTTTGCATCCACAAAACCCTCTGGCTAACTCATGTAAACATCCTCAGCCAACTTCCCATTAAGGAAAGCGGTTTTGACATCCATCTGCAAAAGTTCATAGTCATGAAACGCAGCTATGGCTAGCATTACCCTAATAGACTTTATCTTAGCTACTGGTGAGAAGGTCTCATCATAGTCAACCCCTGGGGTTTGAGTAAATCCCTTCGCAACCAGTCGAGCCTTGAACGTATATACCTTTCCATCCATGTCGGTCTTCTTCTTGAAGATCCATTTGCACCCAACTGTCTTACAACCTGGTACATTGTCAACCAAATTCCAAACTCATTTGTCATACATGGACTTGATCTCGCTATCCATTGCCTCTTTCCACTTGGCTGGATCAGGGCCTGCCATGGCTTCCTTGTAGTTAGCTGGTTCATCCTAATTTACCATTGTACTATCACTGATAAACATATCACCATCTATAGTAATATGAAAACTATAAAACTCAGGTGGCATTCTAACTCTACTGGCACACCTAAGTGATAATGACTCGTCAATTGGTTCAACTTGAATTTCTTCCTCAGGTTGAGCCCTAGCATTTTCAAAATTTCCTTCATCATTTGACTATTGAATTTCTTTAAGATCAATGGTACTCCCACTGTCCTCTTTGCATATGAGCTCTCTCTCTCTCTCTCTCTCTCTCTCTCTCTCTCTCTCGAAAGACTCCCCTTCATGCTATGAATACCACTTTCTCACTAGGTCTGTAGAACAAATATCCAAGGGACTCATGTGGGTAACCGATGAAAATACATCTCTCACTTCGAGGTTCAAGCTTGTCGTGAGTCTCTCGTCTATCGAAAGCTTCTTAACCCCAAACCTTAATATGTGCTACCGAGGGTACTTTCCCTATCCACATCTTGTGAGGTGTTTTGACAACTTTCTTTGTTAGGACAAGATTAAGAATGTGGGTGGCAGTCTCTAAGGCATACCCCCAAAAAGAGATTGGAAGTAAAGCTCGACTCATCATGCAACGAACCATGTCTAACAAGGTCCGATTACGCCTCTCAGCCACACCATTAAGTTGTGGTCTCCTAGGAGGTGTTGATTGTGAAACTATTCCACATTCCTTGAGGTAGTCGTGGAACTCGATACTAAGATACTCACTGCCTTTATCAGATCTAAGCATCTTTATCTTTCTGTCTAACTGATTTTTAAAGGTTTCTGACTTATGCTTGATTAAGTACATATAGCCATATCAGCTATAATCATCAGTAAAATTCACATAGAATCGATTTGCATCCCTTGTGGTGGATTTAAAGGGTCCGTAAGCATATGTGTGTATGAGATCCAACAATCATTCACCTCTTTCACAAGAACCAGTGAAAGGTGATTTTGTCATCTTTCCCAATAAACAAGACTCGCATGTATCATCTGACCTTAAGTCAAATGATTCCAACACTCCATCCTTTTGGAGTTGGGCAATGTGTTTCTTATTTACGTGTCCAATACGACAATGCCATAGGCACGCTTTGTCTATACCATTAGACGAATCAATTTGAAAAACACTATTTCCTAAATTATCTACAATCATCACAGTTTCATACACACCATCAGAAGGTAAAGCTTCAAAATAAAAAACACCAATTTTATAACCAGAAATAGAACCATTCTCATCATTAAAATATATCTAAAACCTTGTTTAAATAAAGCATGAAATGAAATGATGTTTCATGTCATCTCTGACGAGTAACAACAATTTATTAAATCTAAACCTAACCCACTACTAAGCACTAAGCCATAAACTCCAATCTTGGTGACAAGTGAAGATCGCCTATTCCCCATGATCAAGTTCATCCTTCCATGTTCTACATCCTCACTTCTTTTTTATCCCGTGCAAATCAGAACATATGTTAAACCCACATCCTGTATCAAGGACCCAAGAACGGGAATATGATGAGTTATTAGATAAGATAGTGTAAATACCTGCCGATGTTGGCTTCACCTTGCCATCCTTGATATCCTACAAGTATTTTGGGCAACTTCGTTACCAATGCCCCTTGGCATTGCAATAGAAGCAAGTGACCTCTTTGGGGTCAGAAACTGGGGGAGCATCAGAACTGGATTTTCCTTTGGGTCCTATACTTGACGACCCAGCTTGGTACTTTCCCTTCCAGTTTTTCTTTGGAGGACCTTTCCTCTCCTTCCCTTTCCCTTGCCCTATGGCCAGAACAGGAGCACTAGTAGGAGTAGAGGCAATATCCTTTTCATTCATTCCAGCTTCAGTTGTTAGCAGGAGCTTGTGAAATTGTGACAAAGTAGTTTCATTGTTGTTCAAATTGTAGGTCAATATGAACTTATCATAACAACTTGGAAGAGAGTGACAAAGTAGTTTCATTGTTGTTCAAATGGTAGGTCAATATGAACTCGATTGCCAACTCTTCATCAAAATTCACGTTGAGCTTGATTAGCCTGTCCACGTATCGTTGCATTCTCTGAACGTGGCTACTAACAGACCTACCCTCGTACTTTACCACCTCATACTTTTCTTGAAGAGCTCGCTTATGGTATTTCTCCATAAGGTCCTTGTTCATCTCGTACAGCCAGTAATCCTCATAGTGCCTTTGCAAATCTGCATTCATTTTCGCCACCATGATGCACGCAACTTTTGTGGCATCATTATAGTGTTTCTTCTAGGCGACCATTTCTTCAGGAGTGGCCTTCTTTTCATCGATCTCATCCAATGGTTTCTCATGGACATATTCCTTGTCCTCAAAACGAAGGGCCATTTTGATGTTGTGCATCCAATCGTTATAGTTGGTGCCATCCAATTGCACCTTTAAACAGATATTCAACAGAGAGAAGTTGGTGTTCTTGTTGGAGGAGGAGGAACCAGAAGCATCAGTTGGAGTAGACATTTGAAAGACAAGAAAGATAGTTTTAGTTAGATAAGAATAATCCTCAATATAACACCGAAAATGAAATAACAAGGCTAGGATCCAACTAAATAATTTACAACTTAGGAAAGGGATGTCGTAATCTAATTATAAATTATATAAAGGTTGGTAGATGACGATTTACCAATTTCACCATCGAAAAATGAAATTTTAATGAATTTGGTTTTAAACGAAATTCCTAGATCTTTTTGAGAATTATTGAACTTTTCAAAGGCATTTTCATCTCGATTATGCTCTTCCGTTTGTGATCGGGATACCGAGGATCACAAAGAAGATGTGAATAACCATGCAAATTAACTTGGTACTCTCGATGTCATTTATCATCTCATTTTAATATGTCGGTTAACCACACGCGCTCCAATAATCATTGATAATTTTCGAGACACCCATTGTCACTCTTTATTTGTCCCTATTAGTGTGCCAGTTAACCACACACGCTCCACTAACGAATCATAAAATGCAATGTGTAATTTCATGGGTTAGCATACAAGTTCACATTTTTCCTAAAGTAACTAAGATTGAGAATTTTTTTATAAAAATAAGTTTAGTTACTTTATAATTTATTATAATTATTAATGAGGATTAGCTTGTGCTATCAAACTCATTCGGCTAACGACCCTCCACCATATAAAGGAGCGGTGGGTAAGTGTGGATACCAAATGACGGTTATTTTATAGGTCACTTCCCTAAACTCCCCTTATAGTACCGCTTCGTGAATGAGGCATACTAGCGGTTCGACGGACTTGTATTATACATATAGTAATATTAGACTTTTAATGTTACATATAGTATAAGGTTGTATTTTTAAAACTTTTCAAAAATACTAGGTTATATTTAAAATTTCAAAAATTAAGAAATTAATTTTTTAATTTAAAATTTAAACTGATTATGAGTTCAAGATAAGGATATCAAATTACTTAGAAAAATATTCAGTTTTATACAATTAAAACATTATTAAAGGTAATTATCCTAATCAATTAATGAGATAACAATAAAACCGAATTTTTATGGATCTGACATCCCACCACGTCGAGGTAACCAATTACCACGTGGTCGAGTAAATCGTAGGTCGCCACGTCGTGGTGGCTAAACAGAATGATGATTCTGTTTGCTTATCCTTGTTCAAGTCCAATGATTGTAACAATTAAATAGAAAACTAAACCTACGCTCTGATACCACCAAGGTTGCAGAACTCGATACTCGGTACCTGCTCGACCGACTACCGAGTAGCGAGTACTCGGGAGTACTCGGGGAGTACTCGGATTCGGTAATTCGTGTAGAAATATTTTTAAGAAAATTTTATATGTCAAAATCATAAGTTAAAATCATATTTTGATTGAAATAAATAACAAAATTAGATATATGTGAATACATAAAACCTGAAATACACACAATTGTCTCAATTCGTGAATAATTACTGAAAATTTAAGATATTTATATATATATATATATATATATATGTATATATATATATATATATATAGTAATAATCACATGTGTGTGTTAAATAATAAATCATTAAGTGTATTATACATATTAATCTTGAAATTCTTGATTTTTTTTCTCTTTTTATGACAATTTTGACCCTTTGACCAAGTTGACCGAGTTTGACCGAGTTGACCGAGTAGGCCCGAGTAAGACCGAGTAGGCCCGAGTTAGAGAGATATTGACCGATTTTTGACCGAGTTTGACTTAATCCGAGTTTTTTTGCCGAGTTCACAAAAGTCGCCTTGGTGGAGGGCCGATTTCGAGTACTCGGCCGAGTAGGCCGATTTTTACAACACTGGATACCACTGATGGGTATTATGCAAAACATATCACTCCTGTGTGTGCATGCAACCCTAATACTTGATCTATGTTTTCTTTAATTGAACATACAACGTTGAATAACAAATAAGAAACCCTAGAATAACTAGCATATTTTTGAAAAATACCAAATAGGGTTAGGAGAAACATACCATGATTGCTATAGACGAATAAAAATGAAAAATCCGTGTGTTGTTGAAGCCTTGAGAGCAAGCGCCCCAAATGTCGCGTGTCTAGTGGTTCGGGTTATATTTATAGTGCAGTCAGGAAACCCTAGATAAGCCCAAATCCAAGATTATCTTAAATCGAGTAATTATCCACCTTCGTGATTATCCACCAGGGATAATTCTAGAAACCCTAAGGCTTCAAGAAACCTTCCATGCCTTATGGAGGGTTCTAGAATGCCTCTTGCTCAACTATTGAATAATTTCACTTTAGTCCTTGCACTTTTAATTAATTCATTTAATCACAAAATTAACTCTAATTACTTTCTGATTAAATATTAATTAAATATTACTATTTCTAATTAATATATTAGTATCATAAGATATTAACAAATTGTTTATTTTTAATCAAATAATAAATCAACCTCCCTCTCCAAAAAATTATCCGGTCTAGTTGCTAGTCTTGAGGGCAACCCAAAAGGATTGTGGTACTATCAATTCAAGTATATATCAATTATATTTATGGGCTTAGAAATCTAATCCAACAAGCATATGAAGCCAAAGTGAAACAACGACAAGAAGAATTATTGGAGAAAATGGCACAACAAAGAACATTTAATTCAAATAGAAAAACTTCATTTGTTGAAATTAATCTTTGTGACAATAAATCTCAAGTTTTCAAAAAGGAAAAAGGAGTGAATAATATTGTGACTAAGAAATCCTTTTGGATCGACAAATCTAAGATTTTTCCTGTTTTGAACTGAAAAGCAAAATTCTATCACGACCCAAAATGGGTTGGGTTCCTAAATTGGCTTGATTTTATAGGTAATTCATGACGAGCAGTTCGATTCAGAATGATACATTGAT
This sequence comes from Lactuca virosa, assembly GCF_052849685.1. Taxonomy (NCBI): domain Eukaryota; kingdom Viridiplantae; phylum Streptophyta; class Magnoliopsida; order Asterales; family Asteraceae; genus Lactuca; species Lactuca virosa. Next base: position 3,817,580 of record NC_136428.1, on the reverse strand, counting down.
AGTGGTTGCTCTCGTCATATGACTGGAAGGAAATCGGTGTTAACAGAGTATCGAGATTTAAAAGATGTTGGAAAAGTGAAGTTTGGTAACAATGCAACTGGATAAATCAAAGAGTATGGGATTATTACGAATGGATATTTTACAATTCGGGAGGTAGCTTATGTGGAAGGATTGAAACACAATCTAATAAGTGTTCCTCAACTTATTGTAGGTTATGGTTTGAAAGTATTGTATGATGAGAATGGTTTGGAAATTGTTCATAAAGCTTCAGAAAAGGTGATTCTAAAATCAAAGCGAAAATGTGAAATGTATACCCTAAACATGAAACCAATTCAAGGAAAACCTTCAATTGGCTTTCTTTCTAAAGCTTGTTCGGAAGACAGATGATTATGGCACATGATACTTTCGCATATCAACTTTAAATATATAAATAAGGTTGTTATTGGTGATCATGTGCGAGGTCTTCTACTTATTAAATTTGAAAAAGAACATTTGTGTGAACCTTGCGAAATGGGAAAACAAAGCATAAAAAGTCATTCATGAATAATAAATACTAAAATTGTTGATCCACTTGAATTAATTCATACCGATTTATATGGTCCTTCATCAATTGAAAGTATTGGTGGTAATAGATAAATGTTGGTTATTTTTTATTATTTTTCACGATTTACATAGGTTTTCTTTCTTAAACAGAAATCTGAAACTTCGAAAAGGATGATTGATTTGTGAAGCATATAGAGTTACAATTGTGAAAACCAGATTGGAAAATCAGAAGCGATAACGGTTGGGAATTCAAAAATCAAGTGTTTGAAGAATTCTCGATAAGCAAAGGAATTATTCATAACTTTTCATCTCTGTATACTCTACAACAGAATGGTGTAGTTGAGAGATGAAATCGTTCCTTATGTCAAGTTGCGAGGACAATGTTAACCTTTGCTAAGCTTCCTTTTATATTTATGGGCTTAAGCGGTTGGAGTTACATGTTTTACTCAAAATCGTTCTTTTCTTAATAAAATATTTTATATCACTCCATATGAAATCCTGAAAAAACGAAAACCTAATGTCAAATTTTTTCATGTTTTTGTGTCTAGGTTTTTCATTTACAACTCGAAGGAACATCGCAACAAGTTTGATGTTAAAGCTGACGAAGGAATTTTTCTGGGATACTCCGTGATGTCAAAAGCTTTCTGTGTTCTTAATAAGAAATCCAAAAGGATTGAAGAAAGCTACTATGTTACTTATGATGATAAATTTATCAAAAATTCCCGACAACATTCAAATGTTCTATCTAATGAGATTTTTCCATCTTCTAATACTCAAACTTGTCCTCTTATGACTCTATATGAAGATTTTTTAAATCTTTTTGATGAGCCAGAAAAGGAAATTTCTTCCGAAGAGAAAGATAAAGATAACAAAGAAGATGAATTGTTGAAGCTAGTTGATGATGCAATTGAAAATATTTAAATTCTCGATGAAAATCAGAATCTTACTTCTGAGGAGAATGTTTTAGAAAATTTTATTCCTTGTTCACATGAAGAAGTTGTTATTTTAAATTCGAACTCCAATTGTGATTTAAATAATAAAGATTTTGTGCAGGGGGAATTTGAATAATTATGATCATTTCTAGGGGAGAATTCAAATATGAACACAAATGTCTAGGGGAGAGTTCATTAACTAAGTATACTGATGTGAAATCAGAAGTTGAAGAAATAATTGCTAAAATTGATCCAAAATATGATCAAAATTATCCACCTTTGACTAAATGGACAAAAGATCATCTGAAAACTCATGTCATTGGTGATAATTTTTCAAGAGTCTTAACTCGTGCTCAACAAAAAGAAAAACAAGATGCTTTATTTTTGAAAATTGAACCTAAAAATGTTAAATTCTTTTATTTCAAAAATTAAACCTAAAAATGTTAAAGTTGCTCTTGATCATGCAGATTGGGTCAAAGTAATGCAAGACGAATTGAATGAGTTTGAGAGAAATAAAGTCTGGAGATTGATTCCAACTCTAAAAGATGCTTCTGTTGTAGGTCTTGAATGGGTATTCAGGAAAAAGATGGACAAAGGATATTGCCAAGAGGGAGGAATTTATTACAAAGAAACATTTTCTCCTTTTTCTCGAATGGAATCGGTTCGTATTTTTCTGTCATATGCAGCTCATAAAAACATTAAAGTTTATCAAATGGATGTGAAATCTGTGTTTCTGAATAGAGAGCTTGAAGAAACTGTTTATGTTGAATAACCACTAGGTTTTGAAAATGAAAAATATTCATATCATTGTTATGTTCTTGATAAAGCTATTTATGGTTTGAAACAAGCTCCTCGTGCCTGGTGTAAAACGCTGACTAAATTTCTTAAACAATCCAAGTTTAAACAATGTTTAGTTGATTCTACTTTCTTTCGTAAGAAGGAGGGTGAACATCTTATGATTGTTCAAATTTATGTTGACGGAATTATTTTTGGATCCAATAATCCCAAGTTGACTAATAATTTTCGAAAATTGATGAAAACTAAATTTTAAACGAGTTCGATGGGACCAATAAATTTCTTTCTTGCTTAAACATAAAACAGAGTAAAGAAGGTATTTTATTAATCATGAACCTTACACGAAATCATTACTTACAAAATTTGGAATAACATATGATTCGAAAGTGAAAGTTTGCATGGCATTCGGAACAAAATTAAATCTATCTCTTGATAAATCTGCTGCAGATCCTACACAATATCGTCAAATTATTGGATCACTTTTGTATCTCATAGCAAGCAGGCCATATATTATATTTGTCGTGCGTTATTGTGCACGTTATCAAGTTAATCCTCGAGAGCCACATATGCTAGTAGTGAAAAACATTTTTAGATATTTACAGCGAACATCATCCCTTGGTATATATGTTTCAGATTTATACAGTCATGATGATAATGACATAGATAAGAATGAATCAAATATCATTTGATTAATTAGGTGTTATGATTAGAGCCATCAATTTAATGAAAGCTTATACATTTACTTCATAATTAACATTATGAGAAAATATTCTTTAACATAGAATGCATCGTTTCAGGACATTAATGTGAACATCGATTAAACGATAAGTAAATCTAGATTTATTCATAAATTACAACTGTTACATGTCCCTATAAGAATAGGTACAAAACATCTATTGTTTAAATAAAGACTATAACATCACTTGTTATATCTTCTGTTGGATTAGGTGTCTAAGCCCATAACTATAATTGGTATGTACTTGATTTGATATGTAGCATGGTCCTTTTGGGTTGCCTTCACTCATGCAACTTGACAGGATGACTAGTGGAGAGAAAGAGTAGGATTTATTATATGAATAATAAATTGGTACTCATAATGATTTTATTAATATATTACAAGATTAATATATTATTTGGAAATCATATTATTAATTAGTAATTAATCAGAAATTAATTTCATATTAATTTTGGGATTAAAGGAACTGATTAATAATGGAGGAACTGTTTTGCAAATCATTGATAGTTTCAAAACTGGGCTGATGGACTCCATAGAGTGGAATGGACGAAATTTATGGGTAAGACCATAAGATTTCGTCCAAGGGCTCTAAAGAGGAAGTCCATGGGCTGCTTAAGCCTTAAGTGGGAATTAGGGTTTCCTCCAGAAACCCTAGCAACCCACAGCTATATAAGGAACCCTTCACTTTGGGATTTTCTGATTGGTTTTGAGCACTCTAACAACCTTATGGTGCACATACAGCCCTAAATGCTTTGGATCTATGTTTTCTCTAGTTATACATGCAGGAATTAGGGTTTTCTGTAAGCCTTAAGCATGAATTAGGGTTTCCTCCAGAAACCCTAGCAGCCCACAGCTATATAAGGAACCCTTCACTATGGGATTTTCTGATGGGTTTTGAGCATTCTAACAACCTTATGGTGCACATACAACCCTAAATGCTTTGGATCTATGTTTTCTCTAATTATACATGCAATTTGATTTTCCAAAGCATTGTCCTAACTAGCATACAAAGTATGGTTACTTGAACAACAAAAACTAGTTAGATAACTTACCTCTTGTTGTAGCTTGTTAACTTGGACCTTTAAGAGCCTAGCACCCTAAATGTGATGCCTCAAATGCTTCACAAAACACCACCAACAATGTAGGACTTGAGAGAGAGTGACTTGCACCAAAATCGGCTCTTATGATCTCTTAGAACAACTAGTGGCCAATTTTAGGAGCTAACGGACTTATTTTATAGTGTGGTAAAGTCTAGGGTTACATCCATGTAACCCTAATGGACATGACCTTTCATATTAGTTAGGCTCCATGGGTTAAACCTCCATGGACTATCCATGGACTTATAGCCCATCCTAAATAACCATTGGCCCACACCATAAGAATCATTGATTTACCAAATCAATCCCCGTACATTTAATTAGTCTCTTTTGATCACTAAATTAATTTTTGATCAATACTAATTAAATAATATGATTTCATATTAATATATTAGAACTTATAATATATTTATAAATCATAAATAACCTCTACTCAAAAGTCCATCCTTTCAAATTGTTCTGGTGAAATAAAACCCAAATGGACCATGCTATTTTCGGGTCAAGTACATACCAATTATAGTTATGGACTTAGACACCTTATCCAACAGTCTCCCACTTGGATAAGTCTAATAACTATAGCTGTAAGTACGACTTCAGGAACCGACTAGCAATCGTAGCACTTAAAAGCCTCTGTCGAACTGTGGCATGCCATTTAGATAAGGGATCATAGAGTCCTCTGTCGAACACATCAATTGAGTTCTGACCGGGCCCGGCACATAAGTCAAAACAAAATCATCGAGGGGCCCAAGATATCGCTTTTAATCCTCCAAGGACTAAAAGGAACAGAGAAACTTCGACAGTATATGCTTGTGCTAACTACTTGTTAAATCATACATAATAGTGTGTTTTATAACATCAAGTTACTAATGCGGTTTCGCACTATCAATGTACAACCAACTCATAGTCAACAAATCATATATCTTGGTTTGAAAAATATATGATATTATCGTCTCACGATCACTCATGATAAATTCCATGAAGTGATTCAAGTGAGCGTGGTTTTAATCCAATACTCAGACCTTATGAGCACTCATTAATGTTGTAGCAAACTTTGCTATGTCTAATACACTTCAGACAATCTACAAGCCCAATTCATGACAGTCTTGCCTCAGTACCTACTTCCAAAGTATGATTGACTATGGATTGTTTGAATAATATAATTATTCTGGAAGTCAAAACATGAAAAATGAAACAATAGTAAATCATTGACATAAGATAGTAACATTACTTATAAATAAAAAACACCTTTTATTTAATCATCAAATGTCAATTACATTTCAACTATTACAAGTTTCTAAAATTCTATCTAATCATTAAAACTAATATTATCCTCCAGCCCAATGCGCCTCGCATGCTGCAAATGCTTAACCCTACTCAGTCCCTTCGTGAGGGGATCTGTCGGGTTCTCATCTGATGATACCCTCTTTGCTACGAGGAGTCCTTCTTCTATTCGATGTCTTATGAAGTGATATTTTCTGTTGACGTGCCTGGATCTTCCATGATCCTTTGGTTCCTTGGCTAAGGCAACCGCACTCTCACTGTCGCAGAAAATCTCCATTGGCTCCTTTATAGCTGGTACAACTCCAAGGTCTCTGATGAAGTTCTTAAGCCATATTACCTCCTTCGCTGCTTCGCTTGCTGCTATGTACTCTGATTCGCACGTTGAATCAGCTACAGTCTCCTGGTTGGAACTTTTCCAAGTTATTGCTCCTCCATTCAGGGTAAATACCCAGCCCGACTGAGAGCGGAAGTTATCTTTGTCGGTCTGAAAGCTGGCGTCACTATACCCCGTACTGTCAAGTCATCACTCCCACCGAGGGTAAGGACCCAGTCCTTAGTCCTCCGCAGGTACTTAAGAATGTTCTTTACCACAGTCCGGTGAGCCTTACCAGGAGTCCCTTGATATCTGTTGACCATGCTCAAAGCAAAGACCACATCAGGGCGTACAAGTCATAGCATACATGATCGAGCCAACTGCGGAAGCATATGGTACTCGACTCATCTCAGCTATTTCAACCTCTGTACTCAGACTCTAAGTTTTACTCAGTTTGGTATTGCCTTGGATGGGTAAGTCACCTTTCTTGGAATCCATCATGTTGAACCTTTTCAACACCTTATCCAAGTAGGTACTTTGACTAAGTCCAATTAGTCTTTTACTCATGTCTCTCAATATCCTTATCCCTAGGATGTAAGCAGCTTCTCCAAGGTCCTTCATAACGAAACACTTCCCAAGCCAGGACTTAACCTCCTGCAAGGTTGGAATGTGATTTCCTATGAGTAGTATGTCATCCACATACAACACCATAAAGCTAACTGTACTCCCACTAGCCTTGACATACACACATGACTCATCCTCGCTTTTCGAAAATCCAAACTCTTTGACTTTCTCATCGAAACAAAGATTCCATCTACGAGATGCTTGTTTCAATCCATAAATGGAGTTCTCAAGCTTCACACTCTATTAGGGTACTTTGCATTGACAAAACCCTCTGGATGACTCATGTAAACATCTTCAGCCAACTTCCCATTAAGGAAAGCGGTTTTGACATCCATGTGCCATATTTCATAGTCATGAAATGTAGCAATGTCTAACATAACCCTTATAGATTTAATCTTCGCTACTGGTGAGAAGGTCTCATCATAGTCAAATCCATGAGTTTGAGTAAAGCCCTTCGCAACTAGTTGTTGGGTTTTAGTATACTACAACATCCTATGGTGCACATACAACCCTAAATACCTTGGATCTATGTTTTCTCTATTATACATGCAAATGGTTTCCAAGACATTAAACCTATAACTAGCATGCATTTGACATAAACCATATAATATACTAGTTAGGGAAACATACCTTTAATGTGGCTTGAAGTCTTGATGTATTTGGCCTTAAGAGCTTAGCACCAATAGTATGAAATGCCTCAAATGGAATCACAACACACCTAGGACAAAGGTGGCTCTTGAGAGAGAATTTCATGCACCAAAACACCTCCATATTTCTCTAAGAAAAGAAGTGGTGATTTTGGCTATGGAGTAACCTATTTATATGTAGGATTCCAATGGTCATGGGTATAACCCATAATCCATACCCATGGGTTTTATAATCCATTGTTCATGTGGCCCAACTCTTTATGTATCCATACATAAACTTGGTCCAACATGGATCATAAGCCCAACACATATAAATATAACTAATTATCATAATTAGTCCCCATAGATTTAATTAGTCTCTTTTGATCACTAAATTAATTCCAAATTAATTCTTGATCGATACTAATTAAAAAATATGATTTCATATTAATATATTATAACTTATAATATATTAATAAACCATAAATAACCTTCTCTCAAAAGTCCATCCTAACAAATTGTCCTAATGATATGCAACCCAAATGGACCATGCTACTCTCGGGTCAAGTACATACCAATAATAGTTATGGGCTTAGACATCTAATCCAACAGTCTCTCACTTGGATAAGTCTAAAACTATTATTGCAAGTACGACTTCATAACCCGACTAGCAATCGTAGCTCTTAAAGCCGCTGTCGAACTCTGAACAAATCAATGACGCGTCCATTAGATAAGGGATCATATATTCCTCCATTCTAGATATCATATGGACTGAGACATGGATTATAATCATTCTCTCTGTCCATTTGTTGTTTCCCGATTTTCGATTTATGATGACTGACTGATTGAACAAATCAAATCAGTCCTGGCTTGGCCAAGCACTCACATGTGTCATCGCTAAATCATCGAGGGGCCCATAGATATCACTTTTATCCTGAAGGTAAAAGGAATGGATAAACTTCGACTCATATGGCTTGTTCTACTACTTGTTGAATCATACACAAAGGCACGTTTTATAACATCGAGTTACCAAATGCGTTTTCGTACAATCAATGTATAACCAACTCATAGTAACAACTCATATCTCTAGGTTTGAAGAATATAAGATATTATCGTCTCATGATCACTCGTGATCAAATCCATGAAGTGATTCAAATGAGCGCGGGTTGAATCCAATACTCAGAACTTATGAGCACTCATGAGTGTTGTAGCACCACTTTGTCTACCAACTTGGACCTCTACAAACCAACCCATGACAGTCTTGATTCATATCTACTTCCAACATATGACCGACTGTGGATGGTTTGAATAACTTAATCATTCAGGAAGAGCGACTTAGTTATTCTGGAAGTCAAAACATGCAAAGTGAAACACAAGAATAAATGAATCAAATATGGTATCAAACCCTATGAATATAAATAAACATTTTTATTTATCACCATACTGATTACTTATTATTCATTGTTTCGGTTTTATCAACTTTATACTTGAATTAAAAACACTAGTTGTCCCATGCTCCAAGCATGTACACTATGTTTTTCTTAAACAATAGCTTTGCCATACACCAAGTATGCACTCTATGTTTGTCTATGATCCTTACTTTGTGAAATAAACCAATTGAACATAATTTCAATGATTCTAATTTCACACTCCCAAATCCTTATCGAAAAATGTGAGAATTTCAAATTCCTATCATTTATCGAAATCTGTTTAGATTTTAAACTTATATGCACTGACCCTCCTGTAATGAATATGTACAAAGTCACAAAGACTTGTCAACAGTCATTATAAGGTATTCCAATGGAGATCAACTCCATGGAAACTAAGTCTCATATTCAAAGTACATTGCTTTGGACATGCTTCTTGCATTAAGTTTTCTAATCTTACACAGATAACTTCCACCTATGGAGACAACTCCATATTCTCATTTTGACTATCACTTCTGAATAAGAGATGCCTCTTTTCAGAATATGTCAATATGGTCCTTCCAAAATTAGCACTATACTTCCAACCGTCCCTGAGCAACCAATCTTTGGTAAACCTCAGATTGTTCTCGACAATTGCTTAATCATTTTAGTCATATCCAATTCTAGACCTTTTCCCTTCTTAATGCCTCTGGGCATTTGGAAAAATTTAGAAATGCAAATATTATAGCACATGCAATCGATCCTGTACCCAAAGCAAATGGTACACGATTCATGATGTCTCACATAAAGACATGATTCTAGACCAGTCTTTTGCTACAATATTTTTATTTGCCATGTTTTCAAAATTTGACTATGAAGAGGGATGTCGTAATCATAATCGAATTTTGAGAACGCAATATATAGAATTTCCTTAAGTTGAACCAATCCAACATGAAATTCATATATATATTCTTGACTAAAGATGATTAAGGTCTCAATCTAAGCCTTTAGAACTGAAATGAAGTATATCCTCTCCCTTAATTATAGCAAAACAACTTTTTCAATCCCTGCAGCCTCACGAATTGAAACTTTTGTTTTCTATAATTAACATTGCTAACTTGCAACACTAACAATAATTATCATGATCCCACTAACATGATGATTATTAGAATAACACTTATGCTCCCACTAGCTTTGACATGTACTCAGAAATCAGTTGGACTTCTAGAAATCAATACTTTATTGACTTTCTTACCAAAGTTCAGATTTCTGATAGGAGATGCTTTGATAAAACTTTATCAAAATCATACACCTTTCCTTAGATAGCATGCATGTGTGTCTAAACAATTTCAGAACTATGAAAAGGGATGCCGTAATCATAGTCTCAATTGTTTAGACCTTTTGCCATCTGCTTCAAATCTACTTGGTGGAAGTGTTTCCTCACCATCATTTTCATGAATCGGAGAGAAACCTTATGACCCTTAGATTTTATGGTGTATGTGTTCTTATCCATGTGAATCGTCAAAACCATAGTCACAAGACAAGGATAATGACAAATCCAAACTCATATGGACTGAACTTATGCAATCTTAACTTCTTGCCACCTGGCAGTACAGGGCCTGCCATTGCTTCCAAGTTGTTATGCAACCAATTGAGAACTTTCAGAACTCCTATGCAAAGCCAACTTTAACTGGAATGGGCACAAAATATGTCAACACGATAGGTTATAAACCTCAAGTCGTGTGCTAGTGAAGAACCTCAGGTTTTATTCTTGATTAGTTCTTGAAATTCTTTTTAGGATCTTTAAGACTCCCACTATCCTCTTGACATATAAGACTATCTTGCCAAATATTCAAGAGATAGTGCAGATTCTTTATCAAGACAAACACTTCACATAATTGGCCTTAGTTGGTCTTTGTTTTATCCAAAACATCACAACTTACCAATTTCAAATGTACAAGAGTAGGACACTTTTACTCTTACATTTGACAAGTGTTTTAAACCTTTCTTTAAGATATGTCACTCAAGTTACAATCTTGGAGTATGACTCTAAGAATTGTTTTGGAAGGAATTATGACTCATCTTCCCGATCTAACCATTTCAACAATTCATGACTCCTCTTCTTAGTCATAAGAATGCACTAAGATGACCTTTAGAGGACGAATTGTGATATGATTTCTAAATCATTAAGATGATCACAAACATGATACTAAAGTACTCTCCCATCTTTTCAGATTTGAGAAACTTTTATCTTTCTGCCTAATTTGATTCTTCCCATTCGTTCTGCCATACATTGAGACTTTTCCAATGTTTCAGAATTATACTTAAACTTGTAAGTATAACCATATTTACTAAACTTTAGTAAATCAAATAGTCTTAACGAGCTTTGTGGTGGACATGACCAGTGCACAAGAATGTGTACTCGATCCTTTTAGTCCTTCACTTGACTCACACATCCATGTGAACAAGTAATTAGTCTTGATTTTCCAATGCTTGAAAGTTCTCATTCATCATACTATTCAACTTGCATGATTCCAAGTTTCGGTCCAATTGAAACTTGGGTGATGAGAAACTTTACTGATTTGGAAAATTCAGACACTACCACAAATGAAAGAATCAAATCCATTTTCCAATATTGCTGTCAGTAAAATCATATAAGCAACAATTTTCCACAAATGCCATTGTAAGGATACTTCAAATAAATAAAATTAAACAATTTTCTTTTATTTTAAAACTTTGCGGAAAAACTTATCCTTACAATCCACATGGAAAATTGTTGTTATCTATTCCTTAGCAATATATCATAACTTCTTAAGCAACTGCTCAAAATTCTGATGCGATCGAAATCCACCTTCGCGATCAGAATCAGCATATACTTCCTTTAAGATTTCTCTCTATTCTTTGATTCTTAAAACATCAACATGTGACCCAGTCACATCATGTAATGAGGATCTCAGAATAGAACTTAACAGAGTTAGATAATGGGCTCTACCTGATGTAGAGTCAAACTTATTGACTTTAACATCCTTAGGTAAATTTGGCAGCTTTGCAATCAACGCCCCTTCCTTTGGCAAAATAAACATATGGACCCTTTGGTAATGAGACTATCTCAGACTTAGCCTTTCTCTTTACCATTTGGTCAACCGGGTTGACTATGGCCAATCCCTTTCCATTGGGAAGAGAATGCTTTTTTCTGGATTTCCAGTGTCACCATTGTCACTGTCCATAAATTTTTTTGGAAGTTGATCTTCTAATCAAATTTGCTTTACTATCGTTCCAAATCATTGCTGATTCAGCAGCACCAAGCAAATAGATATGATCATTAAGGTTCATGTCATAGTCTGTTTCATAGTAGTCCCAAAGGAACTCACTATGTGACTTAGAAAGTGATTGAACATCCAACTTTCTCAAGACTTTGACACCCAACTCTCCCGGCTTGTCAATATGTGACTTCATCTCTAAGATGTGATCACACATAGACCTTGCTTGCCATTAGGGCTTGAGTGACCTTGAACGTGTGGGTTAGGGAGAATAATTGGAGGAGGTGGAGGAAGAGAAGTATGACTTCCATGAGCCAAACTCGGGAAGTCATATTCATTAGGAAAGCTTGGTTTGGGAAGATCATTGTTGTCTAAACCAGACATCAACAATGGGAGAAATTCACGTAAAGTTGATTTAAGTCCTTAATATAACACCCAATATGATATATTAAGGCTAGGAACCAACAAACTATTTTATAACTTGGAAGAGGGATGCCGTAATCCAAGCTATAAAATATTTGAAGGTAGGTGAATGACGATTCACCAATTTCCACCAAGATAAACGAAATGTATTATTAGGTTTTAATTGGTTTTGAAACTCCTAGATTCTTTTGAGATTCATTGAACTTTTCAATGGCATGTTTCAATCTCGAGTGTGCCCTTCAGGTTTTGTGACTGGGATGCCGAGGATCACAAAACAAGGTGTGAAGTAACCATGCAAATATACTTGGTACCCTTAATATTTACCCCTCAATCGATGTGCCGGTTAACCACACACGCTCCAACGATACTATGATAAACATTAAGTTACCCTTTGCCTACCTTGTTAAGTCCAGGTTAGTGTGCCGGTTAACCACACACGCTCCACTAACAGCTTAAACAAAGTGCAAAGTGTAATTTCATGGATTAGCACTTTATTCACATTTTCCTAAGTAACTAAGATTGGGAATTTATAAGTGTTTAGTTACTTAGTATTTATCATTATACTTGAAATGAAGGGAGAATTATAGTCCTCGTCCTACCTGTTCGGCTAACGACCCTCCACCGGTCAAGAAAGCGGTGAGTGAGAGTGGACACCCATTAAACTGTCATTTTATAGGCAGTAACCTTATACCCCCTTATAGACCGGCTTCGTGAATGAGGCCTACTAATGGTAAGACGACTTTATCTTATACATATCTATATAATTAAAATTATAATAATAGCATAAGGGTTGAATTTTAAACTTTTAAAATTCTAAGGTCTAGTTTGGAATTAAAGTATACATGGGGGGTAACTTTACAAATTCCAAAACTTGAGGACAAGTTTTGAAACCTTTCAAAACTCTTGGATTTTTCATAACTTATGAGTTTAATTAAGGTTTAATGAAAAAAAAAATTCAAGTTCCATAACTTGAGGACAAGTTATGGAAGACATTAAATCATTTAATGATGACATTAAAAATAGTGACTCTTCTATTTTCATAACCTATGAGACTTAATGACAATTTTAAAAAGAAAAACTTTTCACTTTCCATAAATTGAGGACAAGTTATGGAGTTCATAAAAACCATTAAGATCAAATATTCCAATTAACACAATAATCAAATAATTTTTCTATGAACTAGATTAAACTCATAAGTAAAGATAATTCACATCAACAATTTTCAAGAAATTAGATAATCATATAAACTAATACAAATCTTGAAACTTTGACAATTATCCTTTGAAGACTCTTGGAATTCATAACTTAAAGAGTTAATAAATGAGACATTTCACATCCATAACTTATGGAAGTTTCAAAACTCTTAAGATCATAACTTTAAAAAAAACTTTTGAGCTCCAAAATTTTATGACAAAATTTGTAACTCCTTAAAACCATTTAGATCAAACTTTTAAAACAAATAAAATCATCATATCATTCTATCTTTTAATAAATTGACCTAATTCAACTCTTGTAGTAAAGTGACTAAAATTTTATAAATAAGTAGTTTTTCATAAAATCAAGTAATTATCATAAAATTTGACAAACTTCATGTTTTCTTTTCTTTTTTTTTTCCTTCAACTTGAAAAAAATACATTTGCATCAAATATAATAGAAAACAACCTGGCTCTGATACCACTGTTGGGTTTTAATATACTACAACATCCTATGGTGCACATACAACCCTAAATACCTTGGATCTATGTTTTCTCTATTATACATGCAAATGGTTTCCAAGACATTAAACCTATAAGTAGCATGCATTTGACATAAACCATATAATATACTAGTTAGGGAAACATACCTTTAATGTGGCTTGAAGTCTTGATGTATTTGGCCTTAAGATCTTAGCACCAATAGTATGAAATGCCTCAAATGGAATCACAACACACCTAGGACAAAGGTGGCTCTTGAGAGAGAATTCCATGCACCAAAACACCTCCATATTTCTCTAAGAAAAGAAGTGGTGATTTTGGCTATGGAGTAACCTATTTATATGTAGGATTCCAAGGGTCATGGGTATAACCCATAATCCATACCCATGGGTTTTATGATCCATGGTTCATGTGGCCCAACTCTTTATGTATCCACACATAAACTTGGTCCAACATGGATCATAAGCCCAACACATATAAATATAACTAATTATCATAATTAGTCCCCATAGATTTAATTAGTCTCTTTTGATCACTAAATTAATTCCAAATTAATTCTTGATCGATACTAATTAAAAAATATGATTTCATATTAATATATTATAACTTATAATATATTAATAAACCATAAATAACCTTCTCTCAAAAGTCCATCCTAACAAATTATCCTGATGATATGCAACCCAAATGGACCATGCTACTCTCGGGTCAAGTACATACCAATAATAGTTATGGGCTTAGACATCTAATCCAACACTAGTATCGCCTTATATGTGTGTACTTTCCCATCCATGTCGGTCCTCTTCTTAAAGATCCATTTGCACCTGACTGTCTTACGACCCGGTACATTGTCAACCAAGTTCCAAACTTGATTGTCATACATGGACTGAATCTCGTTGTCCATAGCCTCTTTCCATTTTGCAGACTTGGGGCCTGCCATGGCTTCCTTGTAGTTGTTAGGTTCATCCAAATTTACCAGTGTGTTATCACTGATAAATGTATCACCCTCAGATGTTATATGGAAACCATATAACACAGGTGGAACACTAACTCTACTGGAATGCCTCAGAGGTACGGACTCGTCAACTGGATCAGCAGGAGTTTCCTCCTCAGGTTGATTGCTAGTTTTTGAGGTTCCTTCACCGCTTGAATCTTGAAGCTCTTCAAGGTCAATTTGCCTCCCACTGTCTCCTTAGCCTATGAGTTCTCTCTCGCGAAAGACTCTTATCCTCGCAACGAAGACAACATTGTCACTCGGTCTGTAGAAGAGATATCCAAAGGATTTATGTGGGTAGCCGATGAAAATACACCGCTCACTATGAGGTTCGAGCTTGTCGTGAGTCTTGCGTCTCACGAAAGCCTCGCAACCCCAAACCTTGATGTGTGATAATGAGGGAACTTTCCCTGTTCACATCTCGTGAGGTGTTTTGGCAACCTTCTTAGTTAGTACTAGATTAAGGATATGGGCGGCAGTCTCTAAGGCATACCCCCATAATGAGATAGGTAACGAAGCTCGACTCATCATGTAACGAACCATGTCCAACAAGGTTCGATTGCGATTTCAGCTACACCATTAAGCTGTGGTGTCCTAGGTGGCGTCAATTGTGAAACAATCCCACATTCCTTAAGATAGTCTTAGAACTCGATACTAACATACTCACCACCCCGATCGGATCGAAGCATATTTATCTTCCTGCCCTGCTGATTCTCCACTTCTTGTTTAAATTCTTTGAATCTCTCAAAGGTTTCTGACTTATGTTTGATTAAGTAGATATATCCATATATGTTGTAATCATCAATAAAAGTCACATAGAAGCGGTTAGCATCCCTTGTGGTGGTTCTGAAGGGTCCACACACATCGGTGTGTATGAGATCCAACAAACCTTCACCCTTTTTACAAGTACCAGTGAAGTGTGACTTAGTCATCTTTCCAAGTAAACAAGATTCGCAAGTGTCATCCGACCTTAAGTCAAATGACTCCAAGACTCCAGCCTTTTGGAGTTGGCCTATGCGCTTCTTGTTGACATGTCCAAGACGACAGTGCCCCAAGCATGCATTATCTAAATCATTGGAAGAATCAATGTGCATTAAATTATTTCCTAAGTTGTCTACAACCATCACAGTTTCATATACACCATTACAAGGCAATGCTCACGGCTGGCCCATGGGCCTGGGCAAGCTGGGCGACCGCCCTGGGGCCCCAAATGCCAAAGGTCCCCATATTTATATATGTTATTGGGTTATATTAGTGATAGCCTATATTTTTTAAGCCTTATGGACTAGTTTTGGCCCAATATTATTACTTATCAGGCGCCAATCCAAATCCAATTTGAAGAAGCGGGAGTAAGCGTGCACAACGTGCCTACAGACCTACTGCATTTCCGACTTCCAAGGCCAATCTCTTCAATCTTTGGCTTCGATTGGATCCCTTCCATGGAAAATCCAAACAACACCATCGTCCATCTCTCCCGATGCCAACAACGGTTAGTTCTCATTCTTTTATTTCTAGTTCAAGACTTCAAGTTAATCAGTTCTTCTCCCCTTTTTTGATTTTCTGAATTCACCGCCCAATACACAATACTCCTTCTTTCTCTTCTAATTTCTGATTTTATTTTTCTGAATAGCAGTAACATCAACCGAGATTAGTGGAAATTGGTTTTTATTTTTTATAGTTGAGACTTGAGAGTTGAGATTAACTGCAGCACCAATTAGATTTCTTTCAATCTTTATGAATCGTTTTCGTCTAAAGTTTGAAGTAGAGTAGAGTACTCTTTCAGAATCAGAAGTTTTTATGTGTAAGTCTCTAATTTCTGAATCTGTGGACTGTGAGCTAGTTTTATTAAGAATCTGCAACGGCAAAATCTATCTATGGACATTGATTCATTGAAATAGAAATAGAATTTTCTGATTTCATTTTTGCCTAGAGAATCTGCAAAATCGATTTTGTATGAATCATTGCTTAATTCAATTTGTCTGGTTAACTATTTTCTAGACTTCAGACTTATTATTTCTCTTGGGCTGCCAAGGAAGGATTGTTATTTTATGAACAACCAGGACTAAGACTCTAAGAGAGCAGCTAAGCAGGCTACAAGTACTCTTTTTAATTTTTTTTCTAATCTGTTTTTTGTGATTTTGATTAATTCGAAATTTATGAATTTTAAAGATGATTTTGTTTTAATTTGATATCTCTGTTTTCTAATCTTCGGATTTCTAATTTCTGTTTTGAGCTCAAAGGACTGAGGATATAAACGGCCAAGAGAGAGTTGATGACTGTTGTGCATGTAGTCTCTTCTAACTTATTTTTGTTAATCTATTTTTTGTGAATCTATGTTATGTGATTGATTGTTGATCTGTTATTTTGATTTAAAAATGCCTCTTAGAAAATGTCTGGAAGTGAAAAATGAAAAAGAAAACAAAAAAATGAATTGTTCTTTTTTTTTTTGCTATGTTTATGTATTCTGGATTTTTTATTTTGTTGTTTTGTATTAATAGTTGTTAGGTTGTTTGGTTTCTAGGGCTTGTCGTGAAGCCTTTTTTCTATAAGGTTGGGAGTTCCTAACCTTCAATTGTATCATTTTTTTTAATTAATAAAAATTTTCAGATGTGTTATTCTCCTTTACAAAAAAAAATTATAGGGGCCCCAATTTTTTATTTTGCCCTGGGCCCCTAATTATCTAGAACCGGCCCTGGCAATGCTTTAAAATAAAAAACACCATTAAAAAAAGAATTAATAGCACCAATTTCATAATCAAAAGAAAAACTAAAACCTTGTTTGTACAAACCATGAAAGGAAATAACATTTCTCGTCATTTGAGATGAGTAGCAACAAGTATTCAAATCTAATTTTAACCCACTACTAAGTAATAAAGAATAAACTCCGATCTTGGTGACAAGTGAAACCTTCCTATTCCCCATGATCAAGTTCATCTTCCCGTGCTCCACATCCTTACTTCTTTTTAGTCCTTGCAAATCAGAACAAATGTGAATTCCACAACCTGTATCAAGGACCCAAGAACAAGAATGTGATGAGTTATTAGATAGAATAGTAGAAATACCTGCATGGGTGGGTTTAACCTTCCCATCCTTGACATCCTGCAAGTATTTGGGGCAGCTTCGCTTCCAGTTCCCTTTTTCATGACAATAGAAACACTGTGCTTCCTTAGGAACGGAAGAGGGAGCAGCAGAACCACCTTTGGTCCCACTAGAAGAGGATCCATCAAGAGACTTTCCCTTGCGGCTCTTAGAGGGAACCTTCCTCTTATTTACATTCCCATTTCCAATTTCCAAGACAGGGGCAGTAGCAGTAGGAGTAGAAACAACAGATTTACCCTTGAGACTACTTTCAGCAGTCCTCAAAAGGCCTTGAAGCATGCTAAGAGTCACCTCTTCCTTCTTCATATGATAGGTCATTTGGAACTGATCATAACATGGAGGTAAGGAGTGTAGAATGATATCTATGGCCAACTCCTCATCGAAGTTCACATTCAACTTCAGCAAGCGGTCCACAAACCTTTGCATTTTCTGCAAGTGGGCCGTGATGGATTCACCATCCTTCATCTTTGTTGTTATCATGGAGGCGATGATTTCATACCTCTCTTGACGAGCATTCTGATGGTATCTTTCTATCAGGTCTTGGTGCATCTCAAAAGGGTAGAATTCCTCATAAGACTTATGGAGTTCAGATTTCATGGTGGCCAACATGATACAAGACACCTTGGTGGCATCCTTCTCATGATTCCTAAACTCAGCGATCTCCTCAGGAGTAGCAGAAGACTCATCAATTTCCTTAAGCTCCTTATCGATGACATATTCCTTGTCCTCATAACGAGTGACCATCCTGATGTTCCTAATCCAGTCATTGAAGTTGGTACCATCAAAGATGACTCTCCCACACAAGTTCATAAGAGAGAAGGAACCAGTAGGGTTTGAGCCAAAAGCAATGTTGGAAGACATCTGAAAAAGAAAGACAAAGTTTAGATTAGATAATAATCCTTAATATAACACCCAAAATGAAATATTAAGGCTATGACCCAACACAATATTTTACAATTTGGAAGAGGGATGCCGTAATCCAAATGCAAAATATTTGAAGGTAGGTAAATGACGATTTACCAATTTCCACCATGAAAAACGAAATTGATTATTAAGTTTTAATTGGATTGAAATTCCCAGATTCCTTTGAGATTCATTGAACTTTTCAATGGCATGTTTAAATCTCGATTATGCCCTTCAAGTTTGTGACTGGGATACAGAGGATCACAAACAAGGTGTGAATAACCATGCAAATGTGCTTGGTACACTCGATGTCAATTATCACCTAATCAATGTGTCGGCTAACCACACACGCTCCATCGATCTATGACAAACATCAAGCTACCCTTTGCCAACCTTACTAGTCCAAGTTAAAGTGCTGGGTAACCACACACGCCCCATTAACGACTTGGCAAGGTGCAAAGTGCAATTTCATGGATTAGCATCAATTTCACATTTTTTTAAAGTAACTAAGATTGGGAATTTAATCAAATATTTAGTTACTTTATAATTTTCATTATACTTTTAACGAGAATTAATGTCTTATCCTACCCGTTCGGCTAATGACCCTCCACCAGTCAAGGAAGCGGTGGGTGAGAGTGGACACCCATTAAACCACCATTTTATAGGCAGTAACCTTATACCCCCCTTATAGACCGACTTCGTGAATGAGGCCTACTAATGGTAAGAATGACTTGTCTAATACATATATATAATTATTAAACTTTTAATATTATAATAGTATAAAGGTGGAATTTTAAACTTTTAAAATTCTAGGGTTTTGAATTAAAGTATTCATAAGTGTGCCTTTTCAAATTCCAAAACTTGACGGCAAGTTTTGAAACTCTTCAAAACTTTTCATTTCCATAACTTATGAGTTTAATGAGTTTATAAAGAAAAGACTTTTCATTTTCCATAACTTGAGGATAAGTTATGGAGTCCATTAAAAGCATTAAGATCAATATCTTAATTAACACAATAATCAAATAAGTTATACATGATCTAGTTAAACTCATAAGAACAAGATAATTCATATCAACAATCTTCAAGAAATTAGCCTAATCATATAAAATAATACAAATCTTGAAATTATGACAATTATATTTTAATTCAATAAGCATGATCACTACCATATCAAAAAACAGATTTCATGTTTCAAAAAACAGTTTGGGGTAATGATCCTAATCCAATTCTGGCCAAAAACTCGAAATTCTGCACACAGGAGCACCAACTCGGCGAGTACATGAACTGGACTTGTTGAGTTGGTCTGTTTCTTAGTGGACTCGTCGAGTTAGCCAGTGGACTCGGCGAGTTCACCAGTCAGAAGCCATAAATCCGATTTTTTCAACTTTGAAAACAATTAAACATCAAGTATAACAGAGAACAAACCTAGGCTTTGATACCACTGATGGGTTATGAGCACTCTAACAACCTTATGGTGCACACACAACCCTAAATGCTTTGGATCTTTCTTTTCTCTAATTATACATGCAATTTGATTTTCCAAAGCATTGTCCTAACTAGCATACAAAGCATGGGTACTTGAACAACAAAAACTAGTTAGATGACTTACCTCTTGTTGTAGCTTGTTAACTTGGACCTTTAAGAGCCTAACACCCCAAATGTGCTGCCTCAAATGCTTCACAAAACACCACCTACAATGGAGGACTTGAGAGAGAGTGACTTGCACCAAAATCGGCTCTTATGATCTCTTAGAACAACTAGTGTCTTATACATATATATAATTATTAAACTTTTAATATTATAATAGTATAAGGGTGGAATTTTAAACTTTTAAAATTCTAGGGTTTTGAATTAAAGTATTCATAAGTGTGCCTTTTCAAATTCCAAAACTTGACGGCAAGTTTTGAAACTCTTCAAAACTTTTCATTTCCATAACTTATGAGTTTAATGAGTTTATAAAGAAAAGACTTTTCATTTTCCATAACTTGAGGATAAGTTATGGAGTCCATTAAAAGCATTAAGATCAATATCTTAATTAACACAATAATCAAATAAGTTATACATGATCTAGTTAAACTCATAAGAACAAGATAATTCATATCAACAATCTTCAAGAAATTAGCCAAATCATATAAACTAATACAAATCTTGAAATTATGACAATTATATTTTAATTCAATAAGCATGATCACTACCATATCAGAAAACAGATTTCAAGTTTCAAAAAACAGTTTGGGGTAATGATCCTAATCCAAATCTGGCCAAAAACTCGAAATTCTGCACACAGGAGCACCAACTCGGCGAGTACATGAACTGGACTTGTTGAGTTGGTCTGTTTCTTAGTGGACTCGTCGAGTTAGCCAGTGGACTCGGCGAGTTCACCAGTCAGAAGCCATAAATCTGATTTTTTCAACTTTGAAAACAATTAAACATCAAGTATAACAGAGAACAAACCTAGGCTTTGATACTACTGATGGGTTATGAGCACTCTAACAACCTTATGGTGCACATACAACCCTAAATGCTTTGGATCTTTCTTTTCTCTAATTATAAATGCAATTTGATTTTCCAAAGCATTGTCCTAACTAGCATACAAAGCATGGGTACTTGAACAACAAAAACTAGTTAGATGACTTACCTCTTGTTGTAGCTTGTTAACTTGGACCTTTAAGAGCCTAACACCCCAAATGTGATGCCTCAAATGCTTCACAAAACACCACCAACAATGGAGGACTTGAGAGAGAGTGACTTGCACCAAAATCGGCTCTTATGATCTCTTAGAACAACTAGTGTCTTATACATATATATAATTATTAAACTTTTAATATTATAATAGTATAAGGGTGGAATTTTAAACTTTTAAAATTCTAGGGTTTTGAATTAAAGTATTCATAAGTGTGCCTTTTCAAATTCCAAAACTTGACGGCAAGTTTTGAAACTCTTCAAAACTTTTCATTTCCATAACTTATGAGTTTAATGAGTTTATAAAGAAAAGACTTTTCATTTTCCATAACTTGAGGATAAGTTATGGAGTCCATTAAAAGCATTAAGATCAATATCTTAATTAACACAATAATCAAATAAGTTATACATGATCTAGTTAAACTCATAAGAACAAGATAATTCATATCAACAATCTTCAAGAAATTAGCCAAATCATATAAACTAATACAAATCTTGAAATTATGACAATTATATTTTAATTCAATAAGCATGATCACTACCATATCAGAAAACAGATTTCAAGTTTCAAAAAACAGTTTGGGGTAATGATCCTAATCCAAATCTGGCCAAAAACTCGAAATTCTGCACACAGGAGCACCAACTCGGCGAGTACATGAACTGGACTTGTTGAGTTGGTCTGTTTCTTAGTGGACTCGTCGAGTTAGCCAGTGGACTCGGCGAGTTCACCAGTCAGAAGCCATAAATCTGATTTTTTCAACTTTGAAAACAATTAAACATCAAGTATAACAGAGAACAAACCTAGGCTTTGATACTACTGATGGGTTATGAGCACTCTAACAACCTTATGGTGCACATACAACCCTAAATGCTTTGGATCTTTCTTTTCTCTAATTATAAATGCAATTTGATTTTCCAAAGCATTGTCCTAACTAGCATACAAAGCATGGGTACTTGAACAACAAAAACTAGTTAGATGACTTACCTCTTGTTGTAGCTTGTTAACTTGGACCTTTAAGAGCCTAACACCCCAAATGTGATGCCTCAAATGCTTCACAAAACACCACCAACAATGGAGGACTTGAGAGAGAGTGACTTGCACCAAAATCGGCTCTTATGATCTCTTAGAACAACTAGTGTCTTATACATATATATAATTATTAAACTTTTAATATTATAATAGTATAAGGGTGGAATTTTAAACTTTTAAAATTCTAGGGTTTTGAATTAAAGTATTCATAAGTGTGCCTTTTCAAATTCCAAAACTTGACGGCAAGTTTTGAAACTCTTCAAAACTTTTCATTTCCATAACTTATGAGTTTAATGAGTTTATAAAGAAAAGACTTTTCATTTTCCATAACTTGAGGATAAGTTATGGAGTCCATTAAAAGCATTAAGATCAATATCTTAATTAACACAATAATCAAATAAGTTATACATGATCTAGTTAAACTCATAAGAACAAGATAATTCATATCAACAATCTTCAAGAAATTAGCCAAATCATATAAACTAATACAAATCTTGAAATTATGACAATTATATTTTAATTCAATAAGCATGATCACTACCATATCAGAAAACAGATTTCATGTTTCAAAAAACAGTTTGGGGTAATGATCCTAATCCAATTCTGGCCAAAAACTCGAAATTCTGCACACAGGAGCACCAACTCGGCGAGTACATGAACTGGACTTGTTGAGTTGGTCTGTTTCTTAGTGGACTCGTCGAGTTAGCCAGTGGACTCGGCGAGTTCACCAGTCAGAAGCCATAAATCTGATTTTTTCAACTTTGAAAACAATTAAACATCAAGTATAACAGAGAACAAACCTAGGCTTTGATACTACTGATGGGTTATGAGCACTCTAACAACCTTATGGTGCACATACAACCCTAAATGCTTTGGATCTTTCTTTTCTCTAATTATAAATGCAATTTGATTTTCCAAAGCATTTTCCTAACTAGCATACAAAGCATGGGTACTTGAACAACAAAAACTAGTTAGATGACTTACCTCTTGTTGTAGCTTGTTAACTTGGACCTTTAAGAGCCTAACACCCCAAATGTGATGCCTCAAATGCTTCACAAAACACCACCAACAATGGAGGACTTGAGAGAGAGTGACTTGCACCAAAATCGGCTCTTATGATCTCTTAGAACAACTAGTGTCTTATACATATATATAATTATTAAACTTTTAATATTATAATAGTATAAGGGTGGAATTTTAAACTTTTAAAATTCTAGGGTTTTGAATTAAAGTATTCATAAGTGTGCCTTTTCAAATTCCAAAACTTGACGGCAAGTTTTGAAACTCTTCAAAACTTTTCATTTCCATAACTTATGAGTTTAATGAGTTTATAAAGAAAAGACTTTTCATTTTCCATAACTTGAGGATAAGTTATGGAGTCCATTAAAAGCATTAAGATCAATATCTTAATTAACACAATAATCAAATAAGTTATACATGATCTAGTTAAACTCATAAGAACAAGATAATTCATATCAACAATCTTCAAGAAATTAGCCAAATCATATAAACTAATACAAATCTTGAAATTATGACAATTATATTTTAATTCAATAAGCATGATCACTACCATATCAGAAAACAGATTTCATGTTTCAAAAAACAGTTTGGGGTAATGATCCTAATCCAATTCTGGCCAAAAACTCGAAATTCTGCACACAGGAGCACCAACTCGGCGAGTACATGAAATGGACTTGTTGAGTTGGTCTGTTTCTTAGTGGACTCGTCGAGTTAGCCAGTGGACTCGGCGAGTTCACCAGTCAGAAGCCATAAATCTGATTTTTTCAACTTTGAAAACAATTAAACATCAAGTATAACAGAGAACAAACCTAGGCTTTGATACTACTAATGGGTTATGAGCACTCTAACAACCTTATGGTGCACATACAACCCTAAATGCTTTGGATCTTTCTTTTCTCTAATTATAAATGCAATTTGATTTTCCAAAGCATTGTCCTAACTAGCATACAAAGCATGGGTACTTGAACAACAAAAACTAGTTAGATGACTTACCTCTTGTTGTAGCTTGTTAACTTGGACCTTTAAGAGCCTAACACCCCAAATGTGATGCCTCAAATGCTTCACAAAACACCACCAACAATGGAGGACTTGAGAGAGAGTGACTTGCACCAAAATCGGCTCTTATGATCTCTTAGAACAACTAGTGTCTTATACATATATATAATTATTAAACTTTTAATATTATAATAGTATAAGGGTGGAATTTTAAACTTTTAAAATTCTAGGGTTTTGAATTAAAGTATTCATAAGTGTGCCTTTTCAAATTCCAAAACTTGACGGCAAGTTTTGAAACTCTTCAAAACTTTTCATTTCCATAACTTATGAGTTTAATGAGTTTATAAAGAAAAGACTTTTCATTTTCCATAACTTGAGGATAACTTATGGAGTCCATTAAAAGCATTAAGATCAATATCTTAATTAACACAATAATCAAATAAGTTATACATGATCTAGTTAAACTCATAAGAACAAGATAATTCATATCAACAATCTTCAAGAAATTAGCCTAATCATATAAACTAATACAAATCTTGAAATTATGACAATTATATTTTAATTCAATAAGCATGATCACTACCATATCAAAAACAGATTTCCTGTTTCAAAAAACAGTTTGGGGTAATGATCCTAATCCAATTCTGGCCAAAAACTCGAAATTCTGCACACAGGAGCACCAACTCGGCGACTACATGAACTGGACTGTTGAGTTGGTCTGTTTCTTAGTGGACTCGGCGAGTTCACCAGTCAGAAGCCATAAATCTGATTTTTTCAACTTTGAAAACAATTAAACATCAAGTATAACAGAGAACAAACCTAGGCTTTGATACCACTGATGGGTTATGAGCACTCTAACAACCTTATGGTGCACATACAACCCTAAATGCTTTGGATCTTTCTTTTCTCTAATTATAAATGCAATTTGATTTTCCAAAGCATTGTCCTAACTAGCATACAAAGCATGGGTACTTGAACAACAAAAACTAGTTAGATGACTTACCTCTTGTTGTAGCTTGTTAACTTGGACCTTTAAGAGCCTAACACCCCAAATGTGATGCCTCAAATGCTTCACAAAACACCACCAACAATGGAGGACTTGAGAGAGAGTGACTTGCACCAAAATCGGCTCTTATGATCTCTTAGAACAACTAGTGTCTTATACATATATATAATTATTAAACTTTTAATATTATAATAGTATAAGGGTGGAATTTTAAACTTTTAAAATTCTAGGGTTTTGAATTAAAGTATTCATAAGTGTGCCTTTTCAAATTCCAAAACTTGACGGCAAGTTTTGAAACTCTTCAAAACTTTTCATTTCCATAACTTATGAGTTTAATGAGTTTATAAAGAAAAGACTTTTCATTTTCCATAACTTGAGGATAAGTTATGGAGTCCATTAAAAGCATTAAGATCAATATCTTAATTAACACAATAATCAAATAAGTTATACATGATCTAGTTAAACTCATAACAACAAGATAATTCATATCAACAATCTTCAAGAAATTAGCATAATCATATAAACTAATACAAATCTTGAAATTATGACAATTATATTTTAATTCAATAAGCATGATCACTACCATATCAAAAAACAGATTTCGTGTTTCAAAAAACAGTTTGGGGTAATGATCCTAATCCAATTCTGGCCAAAAACTCGAAATTCTACACACAGGAGCACCAACTCGGCGAGTACATGAACTGGACTTGTTGAGTTGGTCTGTTTCTTAGTGGACTCGTCGAGTTAGCCAGTGGACTCGGCGAGTTCACCAGTCAGAAGCCATAAATCCGATTTTTTCAACTTTGAAAACAATTAAACATCAAGTATAACAGAGAACAAACCTAGGCTTTGATACCACTGATGGGTTATGAGCACTCTAACAACCTTATGGTGCACACACAACCCTAAATGCTTTGGATCTTTCTTTTCTCTAATTATACATGCAATTTGATTTTCCAAAGCATTGTCCTAACTTGCATACAAAGCATGGGTACTTGAACAACAAAAACTAGTTAGATGACTTACCTCTTGTTGTAGCTTGTTAACTTCGACCTTTAAGAGCCTAACACCCCAAATGTGCTGCCTCAAATGCTTCACAAAAGACCACCAACAATGGAGGACTTGAGAGAGAGTGACTTGCACCAAAATCGGCTCTTATGATCTCTTAGAACAACTAGTGTCTTATACATATATATAATTATTAAACTTTTAATATTATAATAGTATAAGGGTGGAATTTTAAACTTTTAAAATTCTAGGGTTTTGAATTAAAGTATTCATAAGTGTGCCTTTTCAAATTCCAAAACTTGACGGCAAGTTTTGAAACTCTTCAAAACTTTTCATTTCCATAACTTATGAGTTTAATGAGTTTATAAAGAAAAGACTTTTCATTTTCCATAACTTGAGGATAAGTTATGGAGTCCATTAAAAGCATTAAGATCAATATCTTAATTAACACAATAATCAAATAAGTTATACATGATCTAGTTAAACTCATAAGAACAAGATAATTCATATCAACAATCTTCAAGAAATTAGCCTAATCATATAAACTAATACAAATCTTGAAATTATGACAATTATATTTTAATTCAATAAGCATGATCACTACCATATCAAAAACAGATTTCCTGTTTCAAAAAACAGTTTGGGGTAATGATCCTAATCCAATTCTGGCCAAAAACTCGAAATTCTGCACACAGGAGCACCAACTCGGCGACTACATGAACTGGACTGTTGAGTTGGTCTGTTTCTTAGTGGACTCGGCGAGTTCACCAGTCAGAAGCCATAAATCCGATTTTTTCAACTTTGAAAACAATTAAACATCAAGTATAACAGAGAACAAACCTAGGCTTTGATACCACTGATGGGTTATGAGCACTCTAACAACCTTATGGTGCACATACAACCCTAAATGCTTTGGATCTTTCTTTTCTCTAATTATAAATGCAATTTGATTTTCCAAAGCATTGTCCTAACTAGCATACAAAGCATGGGTACTTGAACAACAAAAACTAGTTAGATGACTTACCTCTTGTTGTAGCTTGTTAACTTGGACCTTTAAGAGCCTAACACCCCAAATGTGATGCCTCAAATGCTTCACAAAACACCACCAACAATGGAGGACTTGAGAGAGAGTGACTTGCACCAAAATCGGCTCTTATGATCTCTTAGAACAACTAGTGTCTTATACATATATATAATTATTAAACTTTTAATATTATAATAGTATAAGGGTGGAATTTTAAACTTTTAAAATTCTAGGGTTTTGAATTAAAGTATTCATAAGTGTGCCTTTTCAAATTCCAAAACTTGACGGCAAGTTTTGAAACTCTTCAAAACTTTTCATTTCCATAACTTATGAGTTTAATGAGTTTATAAAGAAAAGACTTTTCATTTTCCATAACTTGAGGATAAGTTATGGAGTCCATTAAAAGCATTAAGATCAATATCTTAATTAACACAATAATCAAATAAGTTATACATGATCTAGTTAAACTCATAAGAACAAGATAATTCATATCAACAATCTTCAAGAAATTAGCATAATCATATAAACTAATACAAATCTTGAAATTATGACAATTATATTTTAATTCAATAAGCATGATCACTACCATATCAAAAAACAGATTTCGTGTTTCAAAAAACAGTTTGGGGTAATGATCCTAATCCAATTCTGGCCAAAAACTCGAAATTCTGCACACAGGAGCACCAACTCGGCGAGTACATGAACTGGACTTGTTGAGTTGGTCTGTTTCTTAGTGGACTCGTCGAGTTAGCCAGTGGACTCGGCGAGTTCACCAGTCAGAAGCCATAAATCCGATTTTTTCAACTTTGAAAACAATTAAACATCAAGTATAATAGAGAACAAACCTAGGCTTTGATACCACTGATGGGTTATGAGCACTCTAACAACCTTATGGTGCACACACAACCCTAAATGCTTTGGATCTTTCTTTTCTCTAATTATACATGCAATTTGATTTTCCAAAGCATTGTCCTAACTAGCATACAAAGCATGGGTACTTGAACAACAAAAACTAGTTAGATGACTTACCTCTTGTTGTAGCTTGTTAACTTGGACCTTTAAGAGCCTAACACCCCAAATGTGCTGCCTCAAATGCTTCACAAAACACCACCAACAATGGAGGACTTGAGAGAGAGTGACTTGCACCAAAATCGGCTCTTATGATCTCTTAGAACAACTAGTGTCTTATACATATATATAATTATTAAACTTTTAATATTATAATAGTATAAGGGTGGAATTTTAAACTTTTAAAATTCTAGGGTTTTGAATTAAAGTATTCATAAGTGTGCCTTTTCAAATTCCAAAACTTGACGGCAAGTTTTGAAACTCTTCAAAACTTTTCATTTCCATAACTTATGAGGTTAATGAGTTTATAAAGAAAAGACTTTTCATTTTCCATAACTTGAGGATAAGTTATGGAGTCCATTAAAAGCATTAAGATCAATATCTTAATTAACACAATAATCAAATAAGTTATACATGATCTAGTTAAACTCCTAAGAACAAGATAATTCATATCAACAATCTTCAAGAAATTAGCCTAATCATATAAACTAATACAAATCTTGAAATTATGACAATTATATTTTAATTCAATAAGCATGATCACTACCATATCAAAAACAGATTTCCTGTTTCAAAAAACAGTTTGGGGTAATGATCCTAATCCAATTCTGGCCAAAAACTCGAAATTCTGCACACAGGAGCACCAACTCGGCGACTACATGAACTGGACTGTTGAGTTGGTCTGTTTCTTAGTGGACTCGGCGAGTTCACCAGTCAGAAGCCATAAATCCGATTTTTTCAACTTCGAAAACCATTAAACATCAAGTATAACAGAGAACAAACCTAGGCTTTGATACCACCGATGGGTTATGAGAACTCTAACAACCTTATGATGCACATACAACCCTAAATGCTTTGGATCTTTCTTTTCTCTAATTATACATGCAATTTGATTTTCCAAAGCATTGTCCTAACTAGCATACAAAGCATGGGTACTTGAACAACAAAAACTAGTTAGATGACTTACCTCTTGTTGTAGCTTGTTAACTTGGACCTTTAAGAGCCTAACACCCCAAATGTGATGCCTCAAATGCTTCACAAAACACCACCAACAATGGAGGACTTGAGAGAGAGTGACTTGCACCAAAATCGGCTCTTATGATCTCTTAGAACAACTAGTGTCTTATACATATATATAATTATTAAACTTTTAATATTATAATTGTATAAGGGTGGAATTTTAAACTTTTAAAATTCTAGGGTTTTGAATTAAAGTATTCATAAGTGTGCCTTTTCAAATTCCAAAATTTGACGGCAAGGTTTGAAACTCTTCAAAACTTTTCATTTCCATAACTTATAAGTTTAATGAGTTTATAAACAAAAGACTTTTCATTTTCCATAACTTGAGGATAAGTTATGGAGTCCATTAAAAGCATTAAGATCAATATCTTAATTAACACAATAATCAAATAAGTTATACATGATCTAGTTAAACTCATAAGAACAAGATAATTCATATCAACAATCTTCAAGAAATTAGCCTAATCATATAAACTAATACAAATCTTGAAATTATGACAATTATATTTTAATTCAATAAGCATGATCACTACCATATCAAAAAACAGATTTCGTGTTTCAAAAAACAGTTTGGGGTAATGATCCTAATCCAATTCTGGCCAAAAACTCGAAATTCTGCACACAGGAGCACCAACTCGGCGAGTACATGAACTGGACTTGTTGAGTTGGTCTGTTTCTTAGTGGACTCGTCGAGTTAGCCAGTGGACTCGGCGTGTTCACCAGTCAGGAGCCATAAATCCGATTTTTTCAACTTTGAAAACAATTAAACATCAAGTATAACAGAGAACAAACCTAGGCTTTGATACCACTGATGGGTTATGAGCACTCTAACAACCTTATGGTGCACACACAACCCTAAATGCTTTGGATCTTTCTTTTCTCTAATTATACATGCAATTTGATTTTCCAAAGCATTGTCCTAACTAGCATACAAAGCATGGGTACTTGAACAACAAAAACTAGTTAGATGACTTACCTCTTGTTGTAGCTTGTTAACTTGGACCTTTAAGAGCCTAACACCCCAAATGTGCTGCCTCAAATGCTTCACAAAACACCACCAACAATGGAGGACTTGAGAGAGAGTGACTTGCACCAAAATCGGCTCTTATGATCTCTTAGAACAACTAGTGTCTTATACATATATATAATTATTAAACTTTTAATATTATAATAGTATAAGGTTGGAATTTTAAACTTTTAAAATTCTAGGGTTTTGAATTAAAGTATTCATAAGTGTGCCTTTTCAAATTCCAAAACTTGACGGCAAGTTTTGAAACTCTTCAAAACTTTTCATTTCCATAACTTATGAGTTTAATGAGTTTATAAAGAAAAGACTTTTCATTTTCCATAACTTGAGGATAAGTTATGGAGTCCATTAAAAGCATTAAGATCAATATCTTAATTAACATAATAATCAAATAAGTTATACATGATCTAGTTAAACTCATAAGAACAAGATAATTCATATCAACAATCTTCAAGAAATTAGCCTAATCATATAAACTAATACAAATCTTGAAATTATGACAATTATATTTTAATTTAATAAGCATGATCACTACCATATCAAAAAACAGATTTCCTGTTTTAAAAAACAGTTTGGGGTAATGATCCTAATCCAATTCTGGCCAAAAACTCGAAATTCTGCACACAGGAGTACCAACTCGGCGAGTACATGAACTGGACTTGTTGAGTTGGTCTGTTTCTTAGTGGACTCATCGAGTTAGCCAGTGGACTCGGCGAGTTCACCAGTCAGAAGCCATAAATCCGATTTTTTCAACTTTGAAAACAATTAAACATCAAGTATAACAGAGAACAAACCTAGGCTTTGATACCACTGATGGGTTATGAGCACTCTAACAACCTTATGGTGCACACACAACCCTAAATGCTTTGGATCTTTCTTTTCTCTAATTATACATGCAATTTGATTTTCCAAAGCATTGTCCTAACTAGCATACAAAGCATGGGTACTTGAACAACAAAAACTAGTTAGATGACTTACCTCTTGTTGTAGCTTGTTAACTTGGACCTTTAAGAGCCTAACACCCCAAATGTGCTGCCTCAAATGCTTCACAAAACACCACCAACAATGGAGGACTTGAGAGAGAGTGACTTGCACCAAAATCGGCTCTTATGATCTCTTAGAACAACTAGTGTCTTATACATATATATAATTATTAAACTTTTAATATTATAATAGTATAAGGGTGGAATTTTAAACTTTTAAAATTCTAGGGTTTTGAATTAAAGTATTCATAAGTGTGCCTTTTCAAATTCCAAAACTTGACGGCAAGTTTTGAAACTCTTCAAAACTTTTCATTTCCATAACTTATGAGTTTAATGAGTTTATAAAGAAAAGAC
Source organism: Lactuca virosa (assembly GCF_052849685.1). Lineage (NCBI taxonomy): Eukaryota > Viridiplantae > Streptophyta > Magnoliopsida > Asterales > Asteraceae > Lactuca > Lactuca virosa. Next base: position 3,785,637 of record NC_136428.1, on the reverse strand, counting down.
TTTTCATTTTCCATAACTTGAGGATAAGTTATGGAGTCCATTAAAAGCATTAAGATCAATATCTTAATTAACACAATAATCAAATAAGTTATACATGATCTAGTTAAACTCATAAGAACAAGATAATTCATATCAACAATCTTCAAGAAATTAGCCTAATCATATAAACTAATACAAATCTTGAAATTATGACAATTATATTTTAATTCAATAAGCATGATCACTACCATATCAGAAAACAGATTTCATGTTTCAAAAAACAGGTTGGGGTAATGATCCTAATCCAATTCTTGCCAAAAACTCGAAATTCTGCACACAGGAGCACCAACTCGGCGAGTACATGAACTGGACTTGTTGAGTTTGTCTGTTTCTTAGTGGACTCGTCGAGTTAGCCAGTGGACTCGGCGAGTTCACCAGTCAGAAGCCATAAATCCGATTTTTTCAACTTTGAAAACAATTAAACATCAAGTATAACAGAGAACAAACCTAGGCTTTGATACCACTGATGGGTTATGAACACTCTAACAACCTTATGGTGCACACACAACCCTAAATGCTTTGGATCTTTCTTTTCTCTAATTATACATGCAATTTGATTTTCCAAAGCATTGTCCTAACTAGCATACATAGCATGGGTACTTGAACAACAAAAACTAGTTAGATGACTTACCTCTTGTTGTAGCTTGTTAACTTGGACCTTTAAGAGCCTAACACCCCAAATGTGCTGCCTCAAATGCTTCACAAAACACCACCAACAATGGAGGACTTGAGAGAGAGTGACTTGCACCAAAATCGGCTCTTATGATCTCTTAGAACAACTAGTGTCTTATACATATATATAATTATTAAACTTTTAATATTATAATAGTATAAGGGTGGAAATTTAAACTTTTAAAATTCTAGGGTTTTGAATTAAAGTATTCATAAGTGTGCCTTTTCAAATTCCAAAACTTGACGGCAAGTTTTGAAACTCTTCAAAACTTTTCATTTCCATAACTTATGAGTTTGAAGAGTTTATAAAGAAAAGACTTTTCATTTTCCATAACTTGAGGATAAGTTATGGAGTCCATTAAAAGCATTAAGATCAATATCTTAATTAACACAATAATCAAATAAGTTATACATGATCTAGTTAAACTCATAAGAACAAGATAATTCATATCAATAATCTTCAAGAAATTAGCCTAATCATATAAACTAATACAAATCTTGAAATTATGACAATTATATTTTAATTTAATAAGCATGATCACTACCATATCAAAAAACAGATTTCCTGTTTTAAAAAACAGTTTGGGGTAATGATCTTAATCCAATTCTGGCCAAAAACGCGAAATTCTGCACACAGGATTACCAACTCGGCGAGTACATGAACTGGACTTGTTGAGTTGGTCTGTTTCTTAGTGGACTCATCGAGTTAGCCAGTGGACTCGGCGAGTTCACCGGTCAGAAGCCATAAATCCGATTTTTTCAACTTTGAAAACAATTAAACATCAAGTATAACAGAGAACAAACCTAGGCATTGATACCACTGATGGGTTATGAGCACTCTAACAACCTTATGGTGCACACACAACCCTAAATGCTTTGGATCTTTCTTTTCTCTAATTATACATGCAATTTGATTTTCCAAAGCATTGTCCTAACTAGCATACAAAGCATGGGTACTTGAACAACAAAAACTAGTTAGATGACTTACCTCTTGTTGTAGCTTGTTAACTTGGACCTTTAAGAGCCTAACACCCCAAATGTGCTGCCTCAAATGCTTCACAAAACACCACCAACAATGGAGGACTTGAGAGAGAGTGACTTGCACCAAAATCGGCTCTTATGATCTCTTAGAACAACTAGTGTCTTATACATATATATAATTATTAAACTTTTAATATTATAATAGTATAAGGGTGGAATTTTAAACTTTTAAAATTCTAGGGTTTTGAATTAAAGTATTCATAAGTGTGCCTTTTCAAATTCCAAAACTTGACGGCAAGTTTTGAAACTCTTCAAAACTTTTCATTTCTATAACTTATGAGTTTAATGAGTTTATAAAGAAAAGACTTTTCATTTTCCATAACTTGAGGATAAGTTATGGAGTCCATTAAAAGCATTAAGATCAATATCTTAATTAACACAATAATCAAATAAGTTATACATGATCTAGTTAAACTCATAAGAACAAGATAATTCATATCAACAATCTTCAAGAAATTAGCCTAATCATATAAACTAATACAAATCTTGAAATTATGACAATTATATTTTAATTCAATAAGCATGATCACTACCATATCAGAAAACAGATTTCATGTTTCAAAAAACAGGTTGGGGTAATGATCCTAATCCAATTCTTGCCAAAAACTCGAAATTCTGCACACAGGAGCACCAACTCGGCGAGTACATGAACTGGACTTGTTGAGTTTGTCTGTTTCTTAGTGGACTCGTCGAGTTAGCCAGTGGACTCGGCGAGTTCACCAGTCAGAAGCCATAAATCCGATTTTTTCAACTTTGAAAACAATTAAACATCAAGTATGACAGAGAACAAACCTAGGCTTTGATACCACTGATGGGTTATGAGCACTCTAACAACCTTATGGTGCACACACAACCCTAAATGCTTTGGATCTTTCTTTTCTCTAATTATACATGCAATTTGATTTTCCAAAGCATTGTCCTAACTAGCATACATAGCATGGGTACTTGAACAACAAAAACTAGTTAGATGACTTACCTCTTGTTGTAGCTTGTTAACTTGGACCTTTAAGAGCCTAACACCCCAAATGTGCTGCCTCAAATGCTTCACAAAACACCACCAACAATGGAGGACTTGAGAGAGAGTGACTTGCACCAAAATCGGCTCTTATGATCTCTTAGAACAACTAGTGTCTTATACATATATATAATTATTAAACTTTTAATATTATAATAGTATAAGGGTGGAAATTTAAACTTTTAAAATTCTAGGGTTTTGAATTAAAGTATTCATAAGTGTGCCTTTTCAAATTCCAAAACTTGACGGCAAGTTTTGAAACTCTTCAAAACTTTTCATTTCCATAACTTATGAGTTTAATGAGTTTATAAAGAAAAGACTTTTCATTTTCCATAACTTGAGGATAAGTTATGGAGTCCATTAAAAGCATTAAGATCAATATCTTAATTAACACAATAATCAAATAAGTTATACATGATCTAGTTAAACTCATAAGAACAAGATAATTCATATCAACAATCTTCAAGAAATTAGCCTAATCATATAAACTAATACAAATCTTGAAATTATGACAATTATATTTTAATTTAATAAGCATGATCACTACCATATCAAAAAACAGATTTCCTGTTTTAAAAAACAGTTTGGGGTAATGATCTTAATCCAATTCTGGCCAAAAACGCGAAATTCTGCACACAGGAGTACCAACTCGGCGAGTACATGAACTGGACTTGTTGAGTTGGTCTGTTTCTTAGTGGACTCATCGAGTTAGCCAGTGGACTCGGCGAGTTCACCAGTCAGAAGCCATAAATCCGATTTTTTCAACTTTGAAAACAATTAAACATCAAGTATAACAGAGAACAAACCTAGGCTTTGATACCACTGATGGGTTATGAGCACTCTAACAACCTTATGGTGCACACACAACCCTAAATGCTTTGGATCTTTCTTTTCTCTAATTATACATGCAATTTGATTTTCCAAAGCATTATCCTAACTAGCATACATAGCATGGGTACTTGAACAACGAAAACTAGTTAGATGACTTACCTCTTGTTGTAGCTTGTTAACTTGGACCTTTAAGAGCCTAACACCCCAAATGTGCTGCCTCAAATGCTTCACAAAACACCACCAACAATGGAGGACTTGAGAGAGAGTGACTTGCACCAAAATCGGCTCTTATGATCTCTTAGAACAACTAGTGTCTTATACATATATATAATTATTAAACTTTTAATATTATAATAGTATAAGGGTGGAATTTTAAACTTTTAAAATTCTAGGGTTTTGAATTAAAGTATTCATAAGTGTGCCTTTTCAAATTCCAAAACTTGACGGCAAGTTTTGAAACTCTTCAAAACTTTTCATTTCTATAACTTATGAGTTTAATGAGTTTATAAAGAAAAGACTTTTCATTTTCCATAACTTGAGGATAAGTTATGGAGTCCATTAAAAGCATTAAGATCAATATCTTAATTAACACAATAATCAAATAAGTTATACATGATCTAGTTAAACTCATAAGAACAAGATAATTCATATCAACAATCTTCAAGAAATTAGCCTAATCATATAAACTAATACAAATCTTGAAATTATGACAATTATATTTTAATTCAATAAGCATGATCACTACCATATCAGAAAACAGATTTCATGTTTCAAAAAACAGGTTGGGGTAATGATCCTAATCCAATTCTTGCCAAAAACTCGAAATTCTGCACACAGGAGCACCAACTCGGCGAGTACATGAACTGGACTTGTTGAGTTTGTCTGTTTCTTAGTGGACTCGTCGAGTTAGCCAGTGGACTCGGCGAGTTCACCAGTCAGAAGCCATAAATCCGATTTTTTCAACTTTGAAAACAATTAAACATCAAGTATAACAGAGAACAAACCTAGGCTTTGATACCACTGATGGGTTATGAGCACTCTAACAACCTTATGGTGCACACACAACCCTAAATGCTTTGGATCTTTCTTTTCTCTAATTATACATGCAATTTGATTTTCCAAAGCATTGTCCTAACTAGCATACATAGCATGGGTACTTGAACAACAAAAACTAGTTAGATGACTTACCTCTTGCTGTAGCTTGTTAACTTGGACCTTTAAAAGCCTAACACCCCAAATGTGCTGCCTCAAATGCTTCACAAAACACCACCAACAATGGAGGACTTGAGAGAGAGTGACTTGCACCAAAATCGGCTCTTATGATCTCTTAGAACAACTAGTGTCTTATACATATATATAATTATTAAACTTTTAATATTATAATAGTATAAGGGTGGAAATTTAAACTTTTAAAATTCTAGGGTTTTGAATTAAAGTATTCATAAGTGTGCCTTTTCAAATTCCAAAACTTGACGGCAAGTTTTGAAACTCTTCAAAACTTTTCATTTCCATAACTTATGAGTTTAATGAGTTTATAAAGAAAAGACTTTTCATTTTCCATAACTTGAGGATAAGTTATGGAGTCCATTAAAAGCATTAAGATCAATATCTTAATTAACACAATAATCAAATAAGTTATACATGATCTAGTTAAACTCATAAGAACAAGATAATTCATATCAACAATCTTCAAGAAATTAGCCTAATCATATAAACTAATACAAATCTTGAAATTATGACAATTATATTTTAATTTAATAAGCATGATCACTACCATATCAAAAAACAGATTTCCTGTTTTAAAAAACAGTTTGGGGTAATGATCTTAATCCAATTCTGGCCAAAAACGCGAAATTCTGCACACAGGAGTACCAACTCGGCGAGTACATGAACTGGACTTGTTGAGTTGGTCTGTTTCTTAGTGGACTCATCGAGTTAGCCAGTGGACTCGGCGAGTTCACCAGTCAGAAGCCATAAATCCGATTTTTTCAACTTTGAAAACAATTAAACATCAAGTATAACAGAGAACAAACTTAGGCTTTGATACCCCTGATGGGTTATGAGCACTCTAACAACCTTATGGTGCACACACAACCCTAAATGCTTTGGATCTTTCTTTTCTCTAATTATACATGCAATTTGATTTTCCAAAGCATTGTCCTAACTAGCATACAAAGCATGGGTACTTGAACAACAAAAACTAGTTAGATGACTTACCTCTTGTTGTAGCTTGTTAACTTGGACCTTTAAGAGCCTAACACCCCAAATGTGCTGCCTCAAATGCTTCACAAAACACCACCAACAATGGAGGACTTGAGAGAGAGTGACTTGCACCAAAATCGGCTCTTATGATCTCTTAGAACAACTAGTGTCTTATACATATATATAATTATTAAACTTTTAATATTATAATAGTATAAGGGTGGAATTTTAAACTTTTAAAATTCTAGGGTTTTGAATTAAAGTATTCATAAGTGTGCCTTTTCAAATTCCAAAACTTGACGGCATGTTTTGAAACTCTTCAAAACTTTTCATTTCTATAACTTATGAGTTTAATGAGTTTATAAAGAAAAGACTTTTCATTTTCCATAACTTGAGGATAAGTTATGGAGTCCATTAAAAGCATTAAGATCAATATCTTAATTAACACAATAATCAAATAAGTTATACATGATCTAGTTAAACTCATAAGAACAAGATAATTCATATCAACAATCTTCAAGAAATTAGCCTAATCATATAAACTAATACAAATCTTGAAATTATGACAATTATATTTTAAATCAATAAGCATGATCACTACCATATCAGAAAACAGATTTCATGTTTCAAAAAACAGGTTGGGGTAATGATCCTAATCCAATTCTTGCCAAAAACTCGAGTTTCTGCACACAGGAGCACCAACTCGGCGAGTACATGAACTGGACTTGTTGAGTTTGTCTGTTTCTTAGTGGACTCGTCGAGTTAGCTAGTGGACTCGGCGAGTTCACCAGTCAGAAGCCATAAATCCGATTTTTTCAACTTTGAAAACAATTAAACATCAAGTATAACAGAGAACAAACCTAGGCTTTTATACCACTGATGGGTTATGAGCACTCTAACAACCTTATGGTGCACATACAACCCTAAATGCTTTGGATCTTTCTTTTCTCTAATTATACATGCAATTTGATTTTCCAAAGCATTGTCCTAACTAGCATACAAAGCATGGGTACTTGAACAACAAAAACTAGTTAGATGACTTACCTCTTGTTGTAGCTTGTTAACTTGGACCTTTAAGAGCCTAACACCCCAAATGTGCTGCCTCAAATGCTTCACAAAACACCACCAACAATGGAGGACTTGAGAGAGAGTGACTTGCACCAAAATCGGCTCTTATGATCTCTTAGAACAACTAGTGTCTTATACATATATATAATTATTAAACTTTTAATATTATAATAGTATAAGGGTGGAATTTTAAACTTTTAAAATTCTAGGGTTTTGAATTAAAGTATTCATAAGTGTGCCTTTTCAAATTCCAAAACTTGACGGCAAGTTTTGAAACTCTTCAAAACTTTTCATTTCTATAACTTATGAGTTTAATGAGTTTATAAAGAAAAGACTTTTCATTTTCCATAACTTGAGGATAAGTTATGGAGTCCATTAAAAGCATTAAGATCAATATCTTAATTAACACAATAATCAAATAAGTTATACATGATCTAGTTAAACTCATAAGAACAAGATAATTCATATCAACAATCTTCAAGAAATTAGCCTAATCATATAAACTAATACAAATCTTGAAATTATGACAATTATATTTTAATTCAATAAGCATGATCACTACCATATCAGAAAACAGATTTCATGTTTCAAAAAACAGGTTGGGGTAATTATCCTAATCCAATTCTGGCCAAAAACTCGAAATTCTGCACACAGGAGCACCAACTCGGCGAGTACATGAACTGGACTTGTTGAGTTTGTCTGTTTCTTAGTGGACTCGTCGAGTTAGCCAGTGGACTCGGCGAGTTCACCAGTCAGAAGCCATAAATCCGATTTTTTCAACTTTGAAAACAATTAAACATCAAGTATAACAGAGAACAAACCTAGGCTTTGATACCACTGATGGGTTATGAGCACTCTAACAACCTTATGGTGCACATACAACCCTAAATGCTTTGGATCTTTCTTTTCTCTAATTATAAATGCAATTTGATTTTCCAAAGCATTGTCCTAACTAGCATACAAAGCATGGGTACTTGAACAACAAAAACTAGTTAGATGACTTACCTCTTGTTGTAGCTTGTTAACTTGGACCTTTAAGAGCCTAACACCCCAAATGTGATGCCTCAAATGCTTCACAAAACACCACCAACAATGGAGGACTTGAGAGAGAGTGACTTGCACCAAAATCGGCTCTTATGATCTCTTAGAACAACTAGTGTCTTATACATATATATAATTATTAAACTTTTAATATTATAATAGTATAAGGGTGGAATTTTAAACTTTTAAAATTCTAGGGTTTTGAATTAAAGTATTCATAAGTGTGCCTTTTCAAATTCCAAAACTTGACGGCAAGTTTTGAAACTCTTCAAAACTTTTCATTTCCATAACTTATGAGTTTAATGAGTTTATAAAGAAAAGACTTTTCATTTTCCATAACTTGAGGATAAGTTATGGAGTCCATTAAAAGCATTAAGATCAATATCTTAATTAACACAATAATCAAATAAGTTATACATGATCTAGTTAAACTCATAAGAACAAGATAATTCATATCAACAATCTTCAAGAAATTAGCATAATCATATAAACTAATACAAATCTTGAAATTATGACAATTATATTTTAATTCAATAAGCATGATCACTACCATATCAAAAAACAGATTTCGTGTTTCAAAAAACAGTTTGGGGTAATGATCCTAATCCAATTCTGGCCAAAAAACTCGAAATTCTGCACACAGGAGCACCAACTCGGCGAGTACATGAACTGGACTTGTTGAGTTGGTCTGTTTCTTAGTGGACTCGTCGAGTTAGCCAGTGGACTCGGCGAGTTCACCAGTCAGAAGCCATAAATCCGATTTTTTCAACTTTGAAAACAATTAAACATCAAGTATAACAGAGAACAAACCTAGGCTTTGATACCACTGATGGGTTATGAGCACTCTAACAACCTTATGGTGCACACACAACCCTAAATGCTTTGGATCTTTCTTTTCTCTAATTATACATGCAATTTGATTTTCCAAAGCATTGTCCTAACTAGCATACATAGCATGGGTACTTGAACAACAAAAACTAGTTAGATGACTTACCTCTTGTTGTAGCTTGTTAACTTAGACCTTTAAGAGCCTAACACCCCAAATGTGCTGCCTCAAATGCTTCACAAAACACCACCAACAATGGAGGACTTGAGAGAGAGTGACTTGCACCAAAATCGGCTCTTATGATCTCTTAGAACAACTAGTGTCTTATACATATATATAATTATTAAACTTTTAATATTATAATAGTATAAGGGTGGAATTTTAACCTTTTAAAATTCTAGGGTTTTGAATTAAAGTATTCATAAGTGTGCCTTTTCAAATTCCAAAACTTGACGGCAAGTTTTGAAACTCTTCAAAACTTTTCATTTCTATAACTTATGAGTTTAATGAGTTTATAAAGAAAAGACTTTTCATTTTCCATAACTTGAGGATAAGTTATGGAGTCCATTAAAAGCATTAAGATCAATATCTTAATTAACACAATAATCAAATAAGTTATACATGATCTAGTTAAACTCATAAGAACAAGATAATTCATATCAACAATCTTCAAGAAATTAGCCTAATCATATAAACTAATACAAATCTTGAAATTATGACAATTATATTTTAATTCAATAAGCATGATCACTACCATATCAGAAAACAGATTTCATGTTTCAAAAAACAGGTTGGGGTAATGATCCTAATCCAATTCTGGCCAAAAACTCGAAATTCTGCACACAGGAGCACCAACTCGGCGAGTACATGAACTGGACTTGTTGAGTTTGTCTGTTTCTTAGTGGACTCGTCGAGTTAGCCAGTGGACTCGGCGAGTTCACCAGTCAGAAGCCATAAATCCGATTTTTTCAACTTTGAAAACAATTAAACATCAAGTATAACAGAGAACAAACCTAGGCTTTGATACCACTGATGGGTTATGAGCACTCTAACAACCTTATGGTGCACATACAACCCTAAATGCTTTGGATCTTTCTTTTCTCTAATTATAAATGCAATTTGATTTTCCAAAGCATTGTCCTAACTAGCATACAAAGCATGGGTACTTGAACAACAAAAACTAGTTAGATGACTTACCTCTTGTTGTAGCTTGTTAACTTGGACCTTTAAGAGCCTAACACCCCAAATGTGATGCCTCAAATGCTTCACAAAACACCACCAACAATGGAGGACTTGAGAGAGAGTGACTTGCACCAAAATCGGCTCTTATGATCTCTTAGAACAACTAGTGTCTTATACATATATATAATTATTAAACTTTTAATATTATAATAGTATAAGGGTGGAATTTTAAACTTTTAAAATTCTAGGGTTTTGAATTAAAGTATTCATAAGTGTGCCTTTTCAAATTCCAAAACTTGACGGCAAGTTTTGAAACTCTTCAAAACTTTTCATTTCCATAACTTATGAGTTTAATGAGTTTATAAAGAAAAGACTTTTCATTTTCCATAACTTGAGGATAAGTTATGGAGTCCATTAAAAGCATTAAGATCAATATCTTAATTAACACAATAATCAAATAAGTTATACATGATCTAGTTAAACTCATAAGAACAAGATAATTCATATCAACAATCTTCAAGAAATTAGCATAATCATATAAACTAATACAAATCTTGAAATTATGACAATTATATTTTAATTCAATAAGCATGATCACTACCATATCAAAAAACAGATTTCGTGTTTCAAAAAACAGTTTGGGGTAATGATCCTAATCCAATTCTGGCCAAAAAACTCGAAATTCTGCACACAGGAGCACCAACTCGGCGAGTACATGAACTGGACTTGTTGAGTTGGTCTGTTTCTTAGTGGACTCGTCGAGTTAGCCAGTGGACTCGGCGAGTTCACCAGTCAGAAGCCATAAATCCGATTTTTTCAACTTTGAAAACAATTAAACATCAAGTATAACAGAGAACAAACCTAGGCTTTGATACCACTGATGGGTTATGAGCACTCTAACAACCTTATGGTGCACACACAACCCTAAATGCTTTGGATCTTTCTTTTCTCTAATTATACATGCAATTTGATTTTCCAAAGCATTGTCCTAACTAGCATACATAGCATGGGTACTTGAACAACAAAAACTAGTTAGATGACTTACCTCTTGTTGTAGCTTGTTAACTTGGACCTTTAAGAGCCTAACACCCCAAATGTGCTGCCTCAAATGCTTCACAAAACACCACCAACAATGGAGGACTTGAGAGAGAGTGACTTGCACCAAAATCGGCTCTTATGATCTCTTAGAACAACTAGTGTCTTATACATATATATAATTATTAAACTTTTAATATTATAATAGTATAAGGGTGGAATTTTAACCTTTTAAAATTCTAGGGTTTTGAATTAAAGTATTCATAAGTGTGCCTTTTCAAATTCCAAAACTTGACGGCAAGTTTTGAAACTCTTCAAAACTTTTCATTTCCATAACTTATGAGTTTAATGAGTTTATAAAGAAAAGACTTTTCATTTTCCATAACTTGAGGATAAGTTATGGAGTCCATTAAAAGCATTAAGATCAATATCTTAATTAACACAATAATCAAATAAGTTATACATGATCTAGTTAAACTCATAAGAACAAGATAATTCATATCAACAATCTTCAAGAAATTAGCATAATCATATAAACTAATACAAATCTTGAAATTATGACAATTATATTTTAATTCAATAAGCATGATCACTACCATATCAGAAAACAGATTTCATGTTTCAAAAAACAGTTTGGGGTAATGATCCTAATCCAATTCTGGCCAAAAACTCGAAATTCTGCACACAGGAGCACCAACTCGGCGAGTACATGAACTGGACTTGTTGAGTTGGTCTGTTTCTTAGTGGACTCGTCGAGTTAGCCAGTGGACTCGGCGAGTTCACCAGTCAGAAGCCATAAATCTGATTTTTTCAACTTTGAAAACAATTAAACATCAAGTATAACAGAGAACAAACCTAGGCTTTGATACCACTGATGGGTTATGAGCACTCTAACAACCTTATGGTGCACATACAACCCTAAATGCTTTGGATCTTTCTTTTCTCTAATTGTACATGCAATTTGATTTTCCAAAGCATTGTCCTAACTAGCATACAAAGCATGGGTACTTGAACAACAAAAACTAGTTAGATGACTTACCTCTTGTTGTAGCTTGTTAACTTGGACCTTTAAGAGCCTAACACCCCAAATGTGATGCCTCAAATGCTTCACAAAACACCACCAACAATGGAGGACTTGAGAGAGAGTGACTTGCACCAAAATCGGCTCTTATGATCTCTTAGAACAACTAGTGTCTTATACATATATATAATTATTAAACTTTTAATATTATAATAGTATAAGGGTGGAATTTTAAACTTTTAAAATTCTAGGGTTTTGAATTAAAGTATTCATAAGTGTGCCTTTTCAAATTCCAAAATTTGACGGCATGTTTTGAAACTCTTCAAAACTTTTCATTTCCATAACTTATGAGTTTAATGAGTTTATAAAGAAAAGACTTTTCATTTTCCATAACTTGAGGATAAGTTATGGAGTCCATTAAAAGCATTAAGATCAATATCTTAATTAACACAATAATCAAATAAGTTATACATGATCTAGTTAAACTCATAAGAACAAGATAATTCATATCAACAATCTTCAAGAAATTAGCATAATCATATAAACTAATACAAATCTTGAAATTATGACAATTATATTTTAATTCAATAAGCATGATCACTACCATATCAAAAAACAGATTTCGTGTTTCAAAAAACAGTTTGGGGGTAATGATCCTAATCCATTTCTAGCCAAAAACTCGAAATTCTGCACACAGGAGCACCAACTCGGCGACTACATGAACTGGACTTGTTGAGTTGGTCTGTTTCTTAGTGGACTCGTCGAGTTAGCCAGTGGACTCGGCGAGTTCACCAGTCAGAAGCCATAAATCCGATTTTTTTCAACTTTGAAAACAATTAAACATCAAGTATAACAGAGAACAAACCTAGGCTTTGATACCATTGATGGGTTATTAGCACTCTAACAACCTTATGGTGCACATACAACCCTAAATTCTTTGGATCTTTCTTTTCTCTAATTATACATGCAATTTGATTTTCCAAAGCATTGTCCTAACTAGCATACAAAGCATGGGTACTTGAACAACAAAAACTAGTTAGATGACTTACCTCTTGTTGTAGCTTGTTAACTTGGACCTTTAAGAGCCTAACACCCCAAATGTGATGCCTCAAATGCTTCACAAAACACCACCAACAATGGAGGACTTGAGAGAGAGAGTGACTTGCACCAAAATCGGCTCTTATGATCTCTTAGAACAACTAGTGTCTTATACATATATATAATTATTAAACTTTTAATATTATAATAGTATAAGGGTGGAATTTTAAACTTTTAAAATTCTAGGGTTTTGAATTAAAGTATTCATAAGTGTGCCTTTTCAAATTCCAAAACTTGACGGCAAGTTTTGAAACTCTTCAAAACTTTTCATTTCCATAACTTATGAGTTTAATGAGTTTATAAAGAAAAGACTTTTCATTTTCCATAACTTGAAGATAAGTTATGGAGTCCATTAAAAGCATTAAGATCAATATCTTAATTAACACAATAATCAAATAAGTTATACATGATCTAGTTAAACTCATAAGAACAAGATAATTCATATCAACAATCTTCAAGAAATTAGCCTAATCATATAAACTAATACAAATCTTGAAATTATGACAATTATATTTTAATTCAATAATCATGATCACTACCATATCAAAAACAGATTTCATGTTTCAAAAAACAGTTTGGGGTAATGATCCTAATCCAATTCTGGCCAAAAACTCGAAATTCTGCACACAGGAGCACCAACTCGGCGAGTACATGAACTGGACTTGTTGAGTTGGTATGTTTCTTAGTGGACTCGGCGAGTTCACCAGTCAGAAGCCATAAATCCGATTTTTTCAACTTCAAAAACAATTAAACATCAAGTATAACAGAGAACAAACCTAGGCTTTCATACCACCGATGGGTTATGAGAACTCTAACAACCTTATGGTGCACATACAACCCTAAATGCTTTGGATCTTTCTTTTCTCTAATTATACATGCAATTTGATTTTCCAAAGCATTGTCCTAACTAGCATACAAAGCATGGGTACTTGAACAACAAAAACTAGTTAGATGACTTACCTCTTGTTGTAGCTTGTTAACTTGGACCTTTAAGAGCCTAACACCCCAAATCTGATGCCTCTAATGCTTCACAAAACACCACCAACAATGGAGGACTTGAGAGAGAGTGACTTGCACCAAAATCGGCTCTTATGATCTCTTAGAACAACTAGTGTCTTATACATATATATAATTATTAAACTTTTAATATTATAATAGTATAAGGGTGGAATTTTAAACTTTTAAAATTCTAGGGTTTTGAATTAAAGTATTCATAAGTGTGCCTTTTCAAATTCCAAAACTTGACGGCAAGTTTTGAAACTCTTCAAAACTTTTCATTTCCATAACTTATGAGTTTAATGAGTTTATAAAGAAAAGACTTTTCATTTTCCATAACTTGAGGATAAGTTATGGAGTCCATTAAAAGCATTAAGATCAATATCTTAATTAACACAATAATCAAATAAGTTATACATGATCTAGTTAAACTCATAATAACAAGATAATTCATATCAACAATCTTCAAGAAATTAGCCTAATCATATAAACTAATACAAATCTTAAAATTATGAGAATTATATTTTAATTCAATAAGCATGATCACTACCATATCAAAAAACAGATTTCATGTTTCAAAAAACAGTTTGGGGTAATGATCCTAATCCAATTCTGGCCAAAAACTCGAAATTCTGCACACAGGAGCACCAGCTCGGCGAGTACATGAACTGGACTTGTTGAGTTGGTCTGTTTCTTAGTGGACTCGTCGAGTTAGCCAGTGGACTCGGCGAGTTCACCAGTCAGAAGCCATAAATCTGATTTTTTTCAACTTTGAAAACAATTAAACATCAAGTATAACAGAGAACAAACCTAGGCTTTGATACCACTGATGGGTTATGAGCACTCTAACAACCTTATGGTGCACATACAACCCTAAATGCTTTGGATCTTTCTTTTCTCTAATTATACATGCAATTTGATTTTCCAAAGCATTGTCCTAACTAGCATACAAAGCATGGGTACTTGAACAACAAAAACTAGTTAGATGACTTACCTCTTGTTGTAGCTTGTTAACTTGGACCTTTAAGAGCCTAACACCCCAAATGTGATGCCTCTAATGCTTCACAAAACACCACCAACAATGGAGGACTTGAGAGAGAGTGACTTGCACCAAAATCGGCTCTTATGATCTCTTAGAACAACTAGTGTCTTATACATATATATAATTATTAAACTTTTAATATTATAATAGTATAAGGGTGGAATTTTAAACTTTTAAAATTCTAGGGTTTTGAATTAAAGTATTCATAAGTGTGCCTTTTCAAATTCCAAAATTTGACAGCAAGTTTTGAAACTCTTCAAAACTTTTCATTTCCATAACTTATGAGTTTAATGAGTTTATAAAGAAAAGACTTTTCATTTTCCATAACTTGAGGATAAGTTATGGAGTCCATTAAAAGCATTAAGATCAATATCTTAATTAACACAATAATCAAATAAGTTATACATGATCTAGTTAAACTCATAAGAACAAGATAAGTCATATCAACAATCTTCAAGAAATTAGCCTAATCATATAAACTAATATAAATCTTGAAATTATGACAATTATATTTTAATTCAATAAGCATGATCACTACCATATCAAAAAACAGATTTCATGTTTCAAAAAACAGTTTGGGGTAATGATCCTAATCCAATTCTGGCCAAAAACTCGAAATTCTGCACACATGAGCACCAACTCGGCGAGTACATGAACTGGACTTGTTGAGTTGGTCTGTTTCTTAGTGGACTCGTCGAGTTAGCCAGTGGACTCGGCGAGTTCACCAGTCAGGAGCCATAAATCCGATTTTTTCAACTTTGACAACAATTAAACATCAAGTATAACAGAGAACAAACCTAGGCTTTGATACCACTGATGGGTTATGAGCACTCTAACAACCTTATGGTGCACATACAACCCTAAATGCTTTGGATCTTTCTTTTCTCTAATTATACATGCAATTTGATTTTCCAAAGCATTGTCCTAACTAGCATACAAAGCATGGGTACTTGAACAACAAAAACAAGTTAGATGACTTACCTCTTGTTGTAGCTTGTTAACTTGGACCTTTAAGAGCCTAACACCCCAAATGTGATGCCTCAAATGCTTCACAAAACACCACCAACAATGGAGGACTTAAGAGAGAGTGACTTGCACCAAAATCGACTCTTATGATCTCTTAGAACAACTAGTGTCTTATACATATATATAATTATTAAACTTTTAATATTATAATAGTATAAGAGTGGAATTTTAAACTTTTAAAATTCTAGGGTTTTGAATTAAAGTATTCATAAGTGTGCCTTTTCAAATTCCAAAACTTGACGGCAAGTTTTGAAACTCTTCAAAACTTTTCATTTCCATAACTTATGAGTTTAATGAGTTTATAAAGAAAAGACTTTTCATTTTCCATAACTTGAGGATAAGTTATGGAGTCCATTAAAAGCATTAAGATCAATATCTTAATTAACACAATAATCAAATAAGTTATACATGATCTAGTTAAACTCATAAGAACAAGATAATTCATATCAACAATCTTCAAGAAATTAGCCTAATCATATAAACTAATACAAATCTTAAAATTATGACAATTATATTTTAATTCAATAAGCATGATCACTACCATATCAAAAAACAGATTTCATGTTTCAAAAAACCGTTTGGGGTAATGATCCTAATCCAATTCTGGCCAAAAACTCGAAATGCTGCACACAGGAGCACCAACTCGGCGAGTACATGAACTGGACTTGTTGAGTTGGTCTGTTTCTTAGTGGACTCGTCGAGTTAGCCAGTGGACTCGGCGAGTTCACCAGTCAGAAGCCATAAATCTGATTTTTTTCAACTTTGAAAACAATTAAACATCAAGTATAACAGAGAACAAACCTAGGCTTTGATACCACTGATGGGTTATGAGCACTCTAACAACCTTATGGTGCACATACAACCCTAAATGCTTTGGATCTTTCTTTTCTCTAATTATACATGCAATTTGATTTTCCAAAGCATTGTCCTAACTAGCATACAAAGCATGGGTACTTGAACAACAAAAACTAGTTAGATGACTTACCTCTTGTTGTAGCTTGTTAACTTGGACCTTTAAGAGCCTAACACCCCAAATCTGATGCCTCTAATGCTTCACAAAACACCACCAACAATGGAGGACTTGAGAGAGAGTGACTTGCACCAAAATCGGCTCTTATGATCTCTTAGAACAACTAGTGTCTTATACATATATATAATTATTAAACTTTTAATATTATAATAGTATAAGGGTGGAATTTTAAACTTTTAAAATTCTAGGTTTTTGAATTAAAGTATTCATAAGTGTGCCTTTTCAAATTCCAAAATTTGACGGCAAGTTTTGAAACTCTTCAAAACTTTTCATTTCCATAACTTATGAGTTTAATGAGTTTATAAAGAAAAGACTTTTCATTTTCCATAACTTGAGGATAAGTTATGGAGTCCATTAAAAGCATTAAGATCAATATCTTAATTAACACAATAATCAAATAAGTTATACATGATCTAGTTAAACTCATAAGAACAAGATAAGTCATATCAACAATCTTCAAGAAATTAGCCTAATCATATAA
Organism: Lactuca virosa; assembly: GCF_052849685.1. Taxonomy (NCBI): domain Eukaryota; kingdom Viridiplantae; phylum Streptophyta; class Magnoliopsida; order Asterales; family Asteraceae; genus Lactuca; species Lactuca virosa. The sequence continues at coordinate 3,767,991 of NC_136428.1, read as the reverse complement.
ACTAATATAAATCTTGAAATTATGACAATTATATTTTAATTCAATAAGCATTATCACTACCATATCAAAAAACAGATTTCATGTTTCAAAAAACAGTTTGGGGTAATGATCCTAATCGAATTCTGGCCAAAAACTCGAAATTCTGCACACAGGAGCACCAACTCGGCGAGTACATGAACTGGACTTGTTGAGTTGGTCTGTTTCTTAGTGGACTCGTCGAGTTAGCCAGTGGACTCGGCGAGTTCACCAGTCAGAAGCCATAAATCCGATTTTTTCAACTTCGAAAACAATTAAACATCAAGTATAACAGAGAACAAACCTAGGCTTTGATACCACCGATGGGTTATGAGAACTCTAACAACCTTATGGTGCACATACAACCCTAAATGCTTTGGATCTTTCTTTTCTCTAATTATACATGCAATTTGATTTTCCAAAGCATTGTCCTAACTAGCATACAAAGCATGGGTACTTGAACAACAAAAACTAGTTAGATGACTTACCTCTTGTTGTAGCTTGTTAACTTGGACCTTTAAGAGCCTAACACCCCAATTGTGATGCCTCAAATGCTTCACAAAACACCACCAACAATGGAGGACTTGAGAGAGAGTGACTTGCACCAAAATCGGCTCTTATGATCTCTTAGAACAACTAGTGTCTTATACATATATATAATTATTAAACTTTTAATATTATAATAGTATAAGGGTGGAATTTTAAACTTTTAAAATTCTAGGGTTTTGAATTAAAGTATTCATAAGTGTGCCTTTTCAAATTCCAAAACTTGACGGCAAGTTTTGAAACTCTTCAAAACTTTTCATTTCCATAACTTATGAGTTTAATGAGTTTATAAAGAAAAGACTTTTCATTTTCCATAACTTGAGGATAAGTTATGGAGTCCATTAAAAGCATTAAGATCAATATCTTAATTAACACAATAATCAATTAAGTTATACATGATCTAGTTAAACTCATAAGAACAAGATAATTCATATCAACAATCTTCAAGAAATTAGCCTAATCATATAAACTAATACAAATCTTAAAATTATGACAATTATATTTTAATTCAATAAGCATGATCACTACCATATCAAAAAACAGATTTCATGTTTCAAAAAACAGTTTGGGGTAATGATCCTAATCCAATTCTGGCCAAAAACTCGAAATTCTGCACACAGGAGCACCAACTCGGCGAGTACATGAACTGGACTTGTTGAGTTGGTATTTTTCTTAGTGGACTCGTCGAGTTAGCCAGTGGACTCGGCGAGTTCACCAGTCAGAAGCCATAAATCCGATTTTTTCAACTTTGAAAACAATTAAACATCAAGTATAACAGAGAACAAACCTACGCTTTGATACCACTGATGGGTTATGAGCACTCTAACAACCTTATGGTGCACATACAACCCTAAATGCTTTGGATCTTTCTTTTCTCTAATTATACATGCAATTTGATTTTCCAAAGCATTGTCCTAACTAGCATACAAAGCATGGGTACTTGAACAACAAAAACAAGTTAGATGACTTACCTCTTGTTGTAGCTTGTTAACTTGGACCTTTAAGAGCCTAACACCCCAAATGTGATGCCTCAAATGCTTCACAAAACACCACCAACAATGGAGGACTTAAGAGAGAGTGACTTGCACCAAAATCGGCTCTTATGATCTCTTAGAACAACTAGTGTCTTATACATATATATAATTATTAAACTTTTAATATTATAATAGTATAAGGGTGGAATTTTAAACTTTTAAAATTCTAGGGTTTTGAATTAAAGTATTCATAAGTGTGCCTTTTCAAATTCCAAAACTTGACGGCAAGTTTTGAAACTCTTCAAAACTTTTCATTTCCATAACTTATGAGTTTAATGAGTTTATAAAGAAAAGACTTTTCATTTTCCATAACTTGAGGATAAGTTATGGAGTCCATTAAAAGCATTAAGATCAATATCTTAATTAACACAATAATCAAATAAGTTATACATGATCTAGTTAAACTCATAAGAACAAGATAATTCATATCAACAATCTTCAAGAAATTAGCCTAATCATATAAACTAATACAAATCTTGAAATTATGACAATTATATTTTAATTCAATAAGCATGATCACTACCATATCAAAAACAGATTTCCTGTTTCAAAAAACAGTTTGGGGTAATGATCCTAATCCAATTCTGGCCAAAAACTCGAAATTCTGCACACAAGAGCACCAACTCGGCGAGTACATGAACTGGACTTGTTGAGTTGGTCTGTTTCTTAGTGGACTCGGCGAGTTCACCAGTCAGAAGCCATAAATACGATTTTTTCAACTTCGAAAACAATTAAACATCAAGTATAACAGAGAACAAACCTAGGCTTTGATACCACCGATGGGTTATGAGAACTCTAACAACCTTATGGTGCACATACAACCCTAAATGCTTTGGATCTTTCTTTTCTCTAATTATACATGCAATTTGATTTTCCAAAGCATTGTCCTAACTAGCATACAAAGCATGGGTACTTGAACAACAAAAACTAGTTAGATGACTTACCTCTTGTTGTAGCTTGTTAACTTGGACCTTTAAGAGCCTAACACCCCAAATGTGATGCCTCAAATGCTTCACAAAACACCACCAACAATGGAGGACTTGAGAGAGAGTGACTTGCACCAAAATCGGCTCTTATGATCTCTTAGAACAACTAGTGTCTTATACATATATATAATTATTAAACTTTTAATATTATAATAGTATAAGGGTGGAATTTTAAACTTTTAAAATTCTAGGGTTTTGAATTAAAGTATTCATAAGTGTGCCTTTTCAAATTCCAAAACTTGACGGCAAGTTTTGAAACTCTTCAAAACTTTTCATTTCCATAACTTATGAGTTTAATGAGTTTATAAAGAAAAGACTTTTCATTTTCCATAACTTGAGGATAAGTTATGGAGTCCATTAAAAGCATTAAGATCAATATCTTAATTAACACAATAATCAAATAAGTTATACATGATCTAGTTAAACTCATAAGAACAAGATAATTCATATCAACAATCTTCAAGAAATTAGCCTAATCATATAAACTAATACAAATCTTAAAATTATGACAATTATATTTTAATTCAATAAGCATGATCACTACCATATCAAAAAACAGATTTCATGTTTCAAAAAACAGTTTGGGGTAATGATCCTAATCCAATTCTGGCCAAAAACTCGAAATTCTGCACACAGGAGCACCAACTCGGCGAGTACATGAACTGGACTTGTTGAGTTGGTCTGTTTCTTAGTGGACTCGTCGAGTTAGCCAGTGGACTCGGCGAGTTCACCAGTCAGAAGCCATAAATCTGATTTTTTTCAACTTTGAAAACAATTAAACATCAAGTATAACAGAGAACAAACCTACGCTTTGATACCACTGATGGGTTATGAGCACTCTAACAACCTTATGGTGCACATACAACCCTAAATGCTTTGGATCTTTCTTTTCTCTAATTATACATGCAATTTGATTTTCCAAAGCATTGTCCTAACTAGCATACAAAGCATGGGTACTTGAACAACAAAAACTAGTTAGATGACTTACCTCTTGTTGTAGCTTGTTAACTTGGACCTTTAAGAGCCTAACACCCCAAATGTGCTGCCTCAAATGCTTCACAAAACACCACCAACAATGGAGGACTTGAGAGAGAGTGACTTGCACCAAAATCGGCTCTTATGATCTCTTAGAACAACTAGTGTCTTATACATATATATAATTATTAAACTTTTAATATTATAATAGTATAAGGGTGGAATTTTAACCTTTTAAAATTCTAGGGTTTCGAATTAAAGTATTCATAAGTGTGCCTTTTCAAATTCCAAAACTTGACGGCAAGTTTTGAAACTCTTCAAAACTTTTCATTTCCATAACTTATGAGTTTAATGAGTTTATAAAGAAAAGACTTTTCATTTTCCATAACTTGAGGATAAGTTATGGAGTCCATTAAAAGCATTAAGATCAATATCTTAATTAACACAATAATCAAATAAGTTATACATGATCTAGTTAAACTCATAAGAACAAGATAATTCATATCAACAATCTTCAAGAAATTAGCCTAATCATATAAACTAATACAAATCTTGAAATTATGACAATTATATTTTAATTCAATAAGCATGATCACTACCATATCAAAAACAGATTTCCTGTTTCAAAAAACAGTTTGGGGTAATGATCCTAATCCAATTCTGGCCAAAAACTCGAAATTCTGCACACAAGAGCACCAACTCGGCGAGTACATGAACTGGACTTGTTGAGTTGGTCTGTTTCTTAGTGGACTCGGCGAGTTCACCAGTCAGAAGCCATAAATCCGATTTTTTCAACTTCGAAAACAATTAAACATCATGTATAACAGAGAACAAACCTAGGCTTTGATACCACCGATGGGTTATGAGAACTCTAACAACCTTATGGTGCACATACAACCCTAAATGCTTTGGATCTTTCTTTTCTCTAATTATACATGCAATTTGATTTTCCAAAGCATTGTCCTAACTAGCATACAAAGCATGGGTACTTGAACAACAAAAACTAGTTAGATGACTTACCTCTTGTTGTAGCTTGTTAACTTGGACCTTTAAGAGCCTAACACCCCAAATGTGATGCCTCAAATGCTTCACAAAACACCACCAACAATGGAGGACTTGAGAGAGAGTGACTTGCACCAAAATCGGCTCTTATGATCTCTTAGAACAACTAGTGTCTTATACATATATATAATTATTAAACTTTTAATATTATAATAGTATAAGGGTGGAATTTTAAACTTTTAAAATTCTATGGTTTTGAATTAAAGTATTCATAAGTGTGCCTTTTCAAATTCCAAAACTTGACGGCAAGTTTTGAAACTCTTCAAAACTTTTCATTTCCATAACTTATGAGTTTAATGAGTTTATAAAGAAAAGACTTTTCATTTTCCATAACTTGAGGATAAGTTATGGAGTCCATTAAAAGCATTAAGATCAATATCTTAATTAACACAATAATCAAATAAGTTATACATGATCTAGTTAAACTCATAAGAACAAGATAATTCATATCAACAATCTTCAAGAAATTAGCCTAATCATATAAACTAATATAAATCTTGAAATTATGACAATTATGTTTTAATTCAATAAGCATGATCACTACCATATCAAAAAACAGATTTCATGTTTCAAAAAACAGTTTGGGGTAATAATCCTAATCCAATTCTGGCCAAAAACTCGAAATTCTGCACACAGGAGCACCAACTCGGCGAGTACATGAGCTGGACTTGTTGAGTTGGTCTGTTTCTTAGTGGACTCGTCGAGTTAGCCAGTGGACTCGGCGAGTTCACCAGTCAGAAGCCATAAATCCGATTTTTTCAACTTTGAAAACAATTAAACATCAAGTATAACAGAGAACAAACCTAGGCTTTGATACCACTGATGGGTTATGAGCACTCTAACAACCTTATGGTGCACATACAACCCTAAATGCTTTGGATCTTTCTTTTCTCTAATTATACATGCAATTTGATTTTCCAAAGCATTGTCCTAACTAGCATACAAAGCATGGGTACTTGAACAACAAAAACTAGTTAGATGACTTACCTCTTGTTGTAGCTTGTTAACTTGGACCTTTAAGAGCCTAACACCCCAAATGTGATGCCTCAAATGCTTCACAAAACACCACCAACAATGGAGGACTTGAGAGAGAGTGACTTGCACCAAAATCGGCTCTTATGATCTCTTAGAACAACTAATGTCTTATACATATATATAATTATTAAACTTTTAATATTATAATAGTATAAGGGTGGAATTTTAAACTTTTAAAATTCTAGGGTTTTGAATTAAAGTATTCATAAGTGTGCCTTTTCAAATTCCAAAACTTGACGGCAAGTTGTGAAACTCTTCAAAACTTTTCATTTCCATAACTTATGAGTTTAATGAGTTTATAAAGAAAAGTCTTTTCATTTTCCATAACTTGAGGATAAGTTATGGAGTCCATTAAAAGCATTAAGATCAATATCTTAATTAACACAATAATCAAATAAGTTATACATGATCTAGTTAAACTCATAAGAACAAGATAATTCATATCAACAATCTTCAAGAAATTAGCCTAATCATATAAACTAATACAAATCTTGAAATTATGACAATTATATTTTAATTCAATAAGCATGATCACTACCATATCAAAAACAGATTTCCTGTTTCAAAAAACAGTTTGGGGTAATGATCCTAATCCAATTCTGGCCAAAAACTCGAAATTCTGCACACAAGAGCACCAACTCGGCGAGTACATGAACTGGACTTGTTGAGTTGGTCTGTTTCTTAGTGGACTCGGCGAGTTCACCAGTCAGAAGCCATAAATACGATTTTTTCAACTTCGAAAACAATTAAACATCAAGTATAACAGAGAACAAACCTAGGCTTTGATACCACCGATGGGTTATGAGAACTCTAACAACCTTATGGTGCACATACAACCCTAAATGCTTTGGATCTTTCTTTTCTCTAATTATACATGCAATTTGATTTTCCAAAGCATTGTCCTAACTAGCATACACAGCATGGGTACTTGAACAACAAAAACTAGTTAGATGACTTACCTCTTGTTGTAGCTTGTTAACTTGGACCTTTAAGAGCCTAACACCCCAAATGTGATGCCTCAAATGCTTCACAAAACACCACCAACAATGGAGGACTTGAGAGAGAGTGACTTGCACCAAAATCGGCTCTTATGATCTCTTAGAACAACTAGTGTCTTATACATATATATAATTATTAAACTTTTAATATTATAATAGTATAAGGGTGGAATTTTAAACTTTTAAAATTCTAGGGTTTTGAATTAAAGTATTCATAAGTGTGCCTTTTCAAATTCCAAAACTTGACGGCAAGTTTTGAAACTCTTCAAAACTTTTCATTTCCATAACTTATGAGTTTAATGAGTTTATAAAGAAAAGACTTTTCATTTTCCATAACTTGAGGATAAGTTATGGAGTCCATTAAAAGCATTAAGATCAATATCTTAATTAACACAATAATCAAATAAGTTATACATGATCTAGTTAAACTCATAAGAACAAGATAATTCATATCAACAATCTTCAAGAAATTAGCCTAATCATATAAACTAATACAAATCTTAAAATTATGACAATTATATTTTAATTCAATAAGCATGATCACTACCATATCAAAAAACAGATTTCATGTTTCAAAAAACAGTTTGGGGTAATGATCCTAATCCAATTCTGGCCAAAAACTCGAAATTCTGCACACAGGAGCACCAACTCGGCGAGTACATGAACTGGACTTGTTGAGTTGGTCTGTTTCTTAGTGGACTCGTCGAGTTAGCCAGTGGACTCGGCGAGTTCACCAGTCAGAAGCCATAAATCTGATTTTTTTCAACTTTGAAAACAATTAAACATCAAGTATAACAGAGAACAAACCTACGCTTTGATACCACTGATGGGTTATGAGCACTCTAACAACCTTATGGTGCACATACAACCCTAAATGCTTTGGATCTTTCTTTTCTCTAATTATACATGCAATTTGATTTTCCAAAGCATTGTCCTAACTAGCATACAAAGCATGGGTACTTGAACAACAAAAACTAGTTAGATGACTTACCTCTTGTTGTAGCTTGTTAACTTGGACCTTTAAGAGCCTAACACCCCAAATGTGCTGCCTCAAATGCTTCACAAAACACCACCAACAATGGAGGACTTGAGAGAGAGTGACTTGCACCAAAATCGGCTCTTATGATCTCTTAGAACAACTAGTGTCTTATACATATATATAATTATTAAACTTTTAATATTATAATAGTATAAGGGTGGAATTTTAACCTTTTAAAATTCTAGGGTTTCGAATTAAAGTATTCATAAGTGTGCCTTTTCAAATTCCAAAACTTGACGGCAAGTTTTGAAACTCTTCAAAACTTTTCATTTCCATAACTTATGAGTTTAATGAGTTTATAAAGAAAAGACTTTTCATTTTCCATAACTTGAGGATAAGTTATGGAGTCCATTAAAAGCATTAAGATCAATATCTTAATTAACACAATAATCAAATAAGTTATACATGATCTAGTTAAACTCATAAGAACAAGATAATTCATATCAACAATCTTCAAGAAATTAGCCTAATCATATAAACTAATACAAATCTTGAAATTATGACAATTATATTTTAATTCAATAAGCATGATCACTACCATATCAAAAACAGATTTCCTGTTTCAAAAAACAGTTTGGGGTAATGATCCTAATCCAATTCTGGCCAAAAACTCGAAATTCTGCACACAAGAGCACCAACTCGGCGAGTACATGAACTGGACTTGTTGAGTTGGTCTGTTTCTTAGTGGACTCGGCGAGTTCACCAGTCAGAAGCCATAAATCCGATTTTTTCAACTTCGAAAACAATTAAACATCATGTATAACAGAGAACAAACCTAGGCTTTGATACCACCGATGGGTTATGAGAACTCTAACAACCTTATGGTGCACATACAACCCTAAATGCTTTGGATCTTTCTTTTCTCTAATTATACATGCAATTTGATTTTCCAAAGCATTGTCCTAACTAGCATACAAAGCATGGGTACTTGAACAACAAAAACTAGTTAGATGACTTACCTCTTGTTGTAGCTTGTTAACTTGGACCTTTAAGAGCCTAACACCCCAAATGTGATGCCTCAAATGCTTCACAAAACACCACCAACAATGGAGGACTTGAGAGAGAGTGACTTGCACCAAAATCGGCTCTTATGATCTCTTAGAACAACTAGTGTCTTATACATATATATAATTATTAAACTTTTAATATTATAATAGTATAAGGGTGGAATTTTAAACTTTTAAAATTCTATGGTTTTGAATTAAAGTATTCATAAGTGTGCCTTTTCAAATTCCAAAACTTGACGGCAAGTTTTGAAACTCTTCAAAACTTTTCATTTCCATAACTTATGAGTTTAATGAGTTTATAAAGAAAAGACTTTTCATTTTCCATAACTTGAGGATAAGTTATGGAGTCCATTAAAAGCATTAAGATCAATATCTTAATTAACACAATAATCAAATAAGTTATACATGATCTAGTTAAACTCATAAGAACAAGATAATTCATATCAACAATCTTCAAGAAATTAGCCTAATCATATAAACTAATATAAATCTTGAAATTATGACAATTATGTTTTAATTCAATAAGCATGATCACTACCATATCAAAAAACAGATTTCATGTTTCAAAAAACAGTTTGGGGTAATAATCCTAATCCAATTCTGGCCAAAAACTCGAAATTCTGCACACAGGAGCACCAACTCGGCGAGTACATGAGCTGGACTTGTTGAGTTGGTCTGTTTCTTAGTGGACTCGTCGAGTTAGCCAGTGGACTCGGCGAGTTCACCAGTCAGAAGCCATAAATCCGATTTTTTCAACTTTGAAAACAATTAAACATCAAGTATAACAGAGAACAAACCTAGGCTTTGATACCACTGGTGGGTTATGAGCACTCTAACAACCTTATGGTGCACATACAACCCTAAATGCTTTGGATCTTTCTTTTCTCTAATTATACATGCAATTTGATTTTCCAAAGCATTGTCCTAACTAGCATACAAAGCATGGGTACTTGAACAACAAAAACTAGTTAGATGACTTACCTCTTGTTGTAGCTTGTTAACTTGGACCTTTAAGAGCCTAACACCCCAAATGTGATGCCTCAAATGCTTCACAAAACACCACCAACAATGGAGGACTTGAGAGAGAGTGACTTGCACCAAAATCGGCTCTTATGATCTCTTAGAACAACTAATGTCTTATACATATATATAATTATTAAACTTTTAATATTATAATAGTATAAGGGTGGAATTTTAAACTTTTAAAATTCTAGGGTTTTGAATTAAAGTATTCATAAGTGTGCCTTTTCAAATTCCAAAACTTGACGGCAAGTTGTGAAACTCTTCAAAACTTTTCATTTCCATAACTTATGAGTTTAATGAGTTTATAAAGAAAAGTCTTTTCATTTTCCATAACTTGAGGATAAGTTATGGAGTCCATTAAAAGCATTAAGATCAATATCTTAATTAACACAATAATCAAATAAGTTATACATGATCTAGTTAAACTCATAAGAACAAGATAATTCATATCAACAATCTTCAAGAAATTAGCCTAATCATATAAACTAATACAAATCTTAAAATTATGACAATTATATTTTAATTCAATAAGCATGATCACTACCATATCAAAAAACAGATTTCATGTTTCAAAAAACAGTTTGGGGTAATGATCCTAATCCAATTCTGGCCAAAAACTCGAAATTCTGCACACAGGAGCACCAACTCGGCGAGTACATGAACTGGACTTGTTGAGTTGGTCTGTTTCTTAGTGGACTCGTCGAGTTAGCCAGTGGACTCGGCGAGTTCACCAGTCAGAAGCCATAAATCCGATTTTTTCAACTTTGAAAACAATTAAACATCAAGTATAACAGAGAACAAACCTAGGCTTTGATACCACTGATGGGTTATGAGCACTCTAACAACCTTATGGTGCACATACAACCCTAAATGCTTTGGATCTTTCTTTTCTCTAATTATACATGCAATTTGATTTTCCAAAGCATTGTCCTAACTAGCATACAAAGCATGGGTACTTGAACAACAAAAACTAGTTAGATGACTTACCTCTTGTTGTAGCTTGTTAACTTGGACCTTTAAGAGCCTAACACCCCAAATGTGATGCCTCAAATGCTTCACAAAACACCACCAACAATGGAGGACTTGAGAGAGAGTGACTTGCACCAAAATCGGCTCTTATGATCTCTTAGAACAACTAATGTCTTATACATATATATAATTATTAAACTTTTAATATTATAATAGTATAAGGGTGGAATTTTAAACTTTTAAAATTCTAGGGTTTTGAATTAAAGTATTCATAAGTGTGCCTTTTCAAATTCCAAAACTTGACGGCAAGTTGTGAAACTCTTCAAAACTTTTCATTTCCATAACTTATGAGTTTAATGAGTTTATAAAGAAAAGTCTTTTCATTTTCCATAACTTGAGGATAAGTTATGGAGTCCATTAAAAGCATTAAGATCAATATCTTAATTAACACAATAATCAAATAAGTTATACATGATCTAGTTAAACTCATAAGAACAAGATAATTCATATCAACAATCTTCAACAAATTAGCCTAATCATATAAACTAATACAAATCTTAAAATTATGACAATTATATTTTAATTCAATAAGCATGATCACTACCATATCAAAAAACAGATTTCATGTTTCAAAAAACAGTTTGGGGTAATGATCCTAATCCAATTCTGGCCAAAAACTCGAAATTCTGCACACAGGAGCACCAACTCGGCGAGTACATGAACTGGACTTGTTGAGTTGGTCTGTTTCTTAGTGGACTCGTCGAGTTAGCCAGTGGACTCGGCGAGTTCACCAGTCAGAAGCCATAAATCTGATTTTTTTCAACTTTGAAAACAATTAAACATCAAGTATAACAGAGAACAAACCTAGGCTTTGATACCACTGATGGGTTATGAGCACTCTAACAACCTTATGGTGCACATACAACCCTAAATGCTTTGGATCTTTCTTTTCTCTAATTATACATGCAATTTGATTTTCCAAAGCATTGTCCTAACTAGCATACAAAGCATGGGTACTTGAACAACAAAAACTAGTTAGATGACTTACCTCTTGTTGTAGCTTGTTAACTTGGACCTTTAAGAGCCTAACACCCCAAATGTGATGCCTCTAATGCTTCACAAAACACCACCAACAATGGAGGACTTGAGAGAGAGTGACTTGCACCAAAATCGGCTCTTATGATCTCTTAGAACAACTAGTGTCTTATACATATATATAATTATTAAACTTTTAATATTATAATAGTATAAGGGTGGAATTTTAAACTTTTAAAATTCTAGGGTTTTGAATTAAAGTATTCATAAGTGTGCCTTTTCAAATTCCAAAATTTGACGGCAAGTTTTGAAACTCTTCAAAACTTTTCATTTCCATAACTTATGAGTTTAATGAGTTTATAAAGAAAAGTCTTTTCATTTTCCATAACTTGAGGATAAGTTATGGAGTCCATTAAAAGCATTAAGATCAATATCTTAATTAACACAATAATCAAATAAGTTATACATGATCTAGTTAAACTCATAAGAACAAGATAAGTCATATCAACAATCTTCAAGAAATTAGCCTAATCATATAAACTAATATAAATCTTGAAATTATGACAATTATATTTTAATTCAATAAGCATGATCACTACCATATCAAAAAACAGATTTCATGTTTCAAAAAACAGTTTGGGGTAATGATCCTAATCCAATTCTGGCCAAAAACTCGAAATTCTGCACACAGGAGCACCAACTCGGCGAGTACATGAACTGGACTTGTTGAGTTGGTCTGTTTCTTAGTGGACTCGTCGAGTTAGCCAGTGGACTCGGCGAGTTCACCAGTCAGGAGCCATAAATCCGATTTTTTCAACTTTGAAAACAATTAAACATCAAGTATAACAGAGAACAAACCTAGGCTTTGATACCACTGATGGGTTATGAGCACTCTAACAACCTTATGGTCCACATACAACCCTAAATGATTTGGATCTTTCTTTTCTCTAATTATACATCCAATTTGATTTTCCAAAGCATTGTCCTAAATAGCATACAAAGCATGGGTACTTGAACAACAAAAACTAGTTAGATGACTTACCTCTTGTTGTAGCTTGTTAACTTGGACCTTTAAGAGCCTAACACCCCAAATGTGATGCCTCAAATGCTTAACAAAACACCACCAACAATGGAGGACTTGAGAGAGAGTGACTTGCACCAAAATCGGCTCTTATGATCTCTTAGAACAACTAGTGTCTTATACATATATATAATTATTAAACTTTTAATATTATAATAGTATTAGGGTGGAATTTTAAACTTTTAAAATTCTAGGGTTTTGAATTAAAGTATTCATAAGTGTGCCTTTTCAAATTCCAAAACTTGACGGCAAGTTTTGAAACTCTTCAAAACTTTTCATTTCCATAACTTATGAGTTTAATGAGTTTATAAAGAAAAGACTTTTCATTTTCCATAACTTGAGGATAAGTTATGGAGTCCATTAAAAGCATTAAGATCAATATCTTAATTAACACAATAATCAAATAAGTTATACATGATCTAGTTAAACTCATAAGAACAAGATAATTCATATCAACAATCTTCAAGAAATTAGCCTAATCATATAAACTAATATAAATCTTGAAATTATGACAATTATATTTTAATTCAATAAGCATGATCACTACCATATCAAAAAACAGATTTCATGTTTCAAAAAACAGTTTGGGGTAATAATCCTAATCCAATTCTGGCCAAAAACTCGAAATTCTGCACACAGGAGCACCAACTCGGCGAGTACATGAGCTGGACTTGTTGAGTTGGTCTGTTTCTTAGTGGACTCGTCGAGTTAGCCAGTGGACTCGGCGAGTTCACCAGTCAGAAGCCATAAATCCGATTTTTTCAACTTTGAAAACAATTAAACATCAAGTATAACAGAGAACAAACCTAGGCTTTGATACCACTGATGGGTTATGAGCACTCTAACAACCTTATGGTGCACATACAACCCTAAATGCTTTGGATCTTTCTTTTCTCTAATTATACATGCAATTTGATTTTCCAAAGCATTGTCCTAACTAGCATACAAAGCATGGGTACTTGAACAACAAAAACTAGTTAGATGACTTACCTCTTGTTGTAGCTTGTTAACTTGGACCTTTAAGAGCCTAACACCCCAAATGTGATGCCTCAAATGCTTCACAAAACACCACCAACAATGGAGGACTTGAGAGAGAGTGACTTGCACCAAAATCGGCTCTTATGATCTCTTAGAACAACTAGTGTCTTATACATATATATAATTATTAAACTTTTAATATTATAATAGTATAAGGGTGGAATTTTAAACTTTTAAAATTCTAGGGTTTTGAATTAAAGTATTCATAAGTGTGCCTTTTCAAATTCCAAAACTTGACGGCAAGTTGTGAAACTCTTCAAAACTTTTCATTTCCATAACTTATGAGTTTAATGAGTTTATAAAGAAAAGTCTTTTCATTTTCCATAACTTGAGGATAAGTTATGGAGTCCATTAAAAGCATTAAGATCAATATCTTAATTAACACAATAATCAAATAAGTTATACATGATCTAGTTAAACTCATAAGAACAAGATAATTCATATCAACAATCTTCAAGAAATTAGCCTAATCATATAAACTAATACAAATCTTAAAATTATGACAATTATATTTTAATTCAATAAGCATGATCACTACCATATCAAAAAACAGATTTCATGTTTCAAAAAACAGTTTGGGGTAATGATCCTAATCCAATTCTGGCCAAAAACTCGAAATTCTGCACACAGGAGCACCAACTCGGCGAGTACATGAACTGGACTTGTTGAGTTGGTCTGTTTCTTAGTGGACTCGTCGAATTAGCCAGTGGACTCGGCGAGTTCACCAGTCAGAAGCCATAAATCTGATTTTTTTCAACTTTGAAAACAATTAAACATCAAGTATAACAGAGAACAAACCTAGGCTTTGATACCACTGATGGGTTATGAGCACTCTAACAACCTTATGGTGCACATACAACCCTAAATGCTTTGGATCTTTCTTTTCTCTAATTATACATGCAATTTGATTTTCCAAAGCATTGTCCTAACTAGCATACAAAGCATGGGTACTTGAACAACAAAAACTAGTTAGATGACTTACCTCTTGTTGTAGCTTGTTAACTTGGACCTTTAAGAGCCTAACACCCCAAATGTGATGCCTCTAATGCTTCACAAAACACCACTAACAATGGAGGACTTGAGAGAGAGTGACTTGCACCAAAATCGACTCTTATGATCTCTTAGAACAACTAGTGTCTTATACATATATATAATTATTAAACTTTTAATATTATAATAGTATAAGGGTGGAATTTTAAACTTTTAAAATTCTAGGGTTTTGAATTAAAGTATTCATAAGTGTGCCTTTTCAAATTCCAAAATTTGACGGCAAGTTTTGAAACTCTTCAAAACTTTTCATTTCCATAACTTATGAGTTTAATGAGTTTATAAAGAAAAGACTTTTCATTTTCCATAACTTGAGGATAAGTTATGGAGTCCATTAAAAGCATTAAGATCAATATCTTAATTAACACAATAATCAAATAAGTTATACATGATCTAGTTAAACTCATAAGAACAAGATAAGTCATATCAACAATCTTCAAGAAATTAGCCTAATCATATAAACTAATATAAATCTTGAAATTATGACAATTATATTTTAATTCAATAAGCATGATCACTACAATATCAAAAAACAGATTTCATGTTTCAAAAAACAGTTTGGGGTAATGATCCTAATCCAATTCTGGCCAAAAACTCGAAATTCTGCACACAGGAGCACCAACTCGGCGAGTACATGAACTGGACTTGTTGAGTTGGTCTGTTTCTTAGTGGACTCGTCGAGTTAGCCAGTGGACTCGGCGAGTTCACCAGTCAGGAGCCATAAATCCGATTTTTTCAACTTTGAAAACAATTAAACATCAAGTATAACAGAGAACAAACCTAGGCTTTGATACCACTGATGGGTTATGAGCACTCTAACAACCTTATGGTGCACATACAACCCTAAATGCTTTGGATCTTTCTTTTCTCTAATTATACATGCAATTTGATTTTCCAAAGCATTGTCCTAACTAGCATACAAAGCATGGGTACTTGAACAACAAAAACTAGTTAGATGACTTACCTCTTGTTGTAGCTTGTTAACTTGGACCTTTAAGAGCCTAACACCCCAAATGTGATGCCTCAAATGCTTAACAAAACACCACCAACAATGGAGGACTTGAGAGAGAGTGACTTGCACCAAAATCGGCTCTTATGATCTCTTAGAACAACTAGTGTCTTATACATATATATAATTATTAAACTTTTAATATTATAATAGTATAAGGGTGGAATTTTAAACTTTTAAAATTCTAGGGTTTTGAATTAAAGTATTCATAAGTGTGCCTTAGCAAATTCCAAAACTTGACGGCAAGTTTTGAAACTCTTCAAAACTTTTCATTTCCATAACTTATGAGTTTAATGAGTTTATAAAGAAAAGACTTTTCATTTTCCATAACTTGAGGATAAGTTATGGAGTCCATTAAAAGCATTAAGATCAATATCTTAATTAACACAATAATCAAATAAGTTATACATGATCTAGTTAAACTCATAAGAACAAGATAATTCATATCAACAATCTTCAAGAAATTAGCCTAATCATATAAACTAATATAAATCTTGAAATTATGACAATTATATTTTAATTCAATAAGCATGATCACTACCATATCAAAAAACAGATTTCATGTTTCAAAAAACAGTTTGGGGTTATAATCCTAATCCAATTCTGGCCAAAAACTCGAAATTCTGCACACAGGAGCACCAACTTGGCGAGTACATGAACTGGACTTGTTGAGTTGGTCTGTTTCTTAGTGGACTCGTCGAGTTAGCCAGTGGACTCGGCGAGTTCACCAGTCAGAAGCCATAAATCCGATTTTTTCAACTTTGAAAACAATTAAACATCAAGTATAACAGAGAACAAACCTACGCTTTGATACCACTGATGGGTTATGAGCACTCTAACAACCTTATGGTGCACATACAACCCTAAATGCTTTGGATCTTTCTTTTCTCTAATTATACATGCAATTTGATTTTCCAAAGCATTGTCCTAACTAGCATACAAAGCATGGGTACTTGAACAACAAAAACTAGTTAGATGACTTACCTCTTGTTGTAGCTTGTTAACTTGGACCTTTAAGAGCCTAACACCCCAAATGTGATGCCTCAAATGCTTCACAAAACACCACCAACAATGGAGGACTTGAGAGAGAGTGACTTGCACCAAAATCGGCTCTTATGATCTCTTAGAACAACTAGTGTCTTATACATATATATAACTATTAAACTTTTAATATTATAATAGTATAAGGGTGGAATTTTAACCTTTTAAAATTCTAGGGTTTTGAATTAAAGTATTCATAAGTGTGCCTTTTCAAATTCCAAAACTTGACGGCAAGTTTTGAAACTCTTCAAAACTTTTCATTTCCATAACTTATGAGTTTAATGAGTTTATAAAGAAAAGACTTTTCATTTTCCATAACTTGAGGATAAGTTATGGAGTCCATTAAAAGCATTAAGATCAATATCTTAATTAACACAATAATCAAATAAGTTATACATGATCTAGTTAAACTCATAAGAACAAGATAATTCATATCAACAATCTTCAAGAAATTAGCCTAATCATATAAACTAATACAAATCTTGAAATTATGACAATTATATTTTAATTCAATAAACATGATCACTACCATATCAAAAAACAGATTTCATGTTTCAAAAAACAGTTTGGGGTAATGATCCTAATCCAATTCTGGCCAAAAACTCGAAATTCTGCACACAGGAGCACCAACTCGGCGAGTACATGAACTGGACTTGTTGAGTTTGTCTGTTTCTTAGTGGACTCGTCGAGTTAGCCAGTGGACTCGGCGAGTTCACCAGTCAGAAGCCATAAATCCGATTTTTTCAACTTTGAAAACAATTAAACATCAACTATAACAGAGAACAAACCTAGGCTTTGATACCACTGATGGGTTATGAGCACTCTAACAACCTTATGGTGCACACACAACCCTAAATGCTTTGGATCTTTCTTTTCTCTAATTATACATGCAATTTGATTTTCCAAAGCATTGTCCTAACTAGCATACATAGCATGGGTACTTGAACAACAAAAACTAGTTAGATGACTTACCTCTTGTTGTAGCTTGTTAACTTGGACCTTTAAGAGCCTAACACCCCAAATGTGCTGCCTCAAATGCTTCACAAAACACCACCAACAATGGAGGACTTGAGAGAGAGTGACTTGCACCAAAATCGGCTCTTATGATCTCTTAGAACAACTAGTGTCTTATACATATATATAATTATTAAACTTTTAATATTATAATAGTATAAGGGTGGAATTTTAAACTTTTAAAATTCTAGGGTTTTGAATTAAAGTATTCATAAGTGTGCCTTTTCAAATTCCAAAACTTGACGGCAAGTTTTGAAACTCTTCAAAACTTTTCATTTCCATAACTTATGAGTTTAATGAGTTTATAAAGAAAAGACTTTTCATTTTCCATAACTTGAGGATAAGTTATGGAGTCCATTAAAGGCATTAAGATCAATATCTTAATTAACACAATAATCAAATAAGTTATACATGATCTAGTTAAACTCATAAGAACAAGATAATTCATATCAACAATCTTCAAGAAATTAGCCTAATCATATAAACTAATATAAATCTTGAAATTATGACAATTATATTTTAATTCAATAAGCATGATCACTACCATATCAAAAAACAGATTTCATGTTTCAAAAAACAGTTTGGGGTAATGATCCTAATCCAATTCTGGCCAAAAACTCGAAATTCTGCACACAGGAGCACCAACTCGGCGAGTACATGAACTGGACTTGTTGAGTTGGTCTGTTTCTTAGTGGACTCGTCGAGTTAGCCAGTGGACTCGGCGAGTTCACCAGTCAGAAGCCATAAATCCGATTTTTTCAACTTTGAAAACAATTAAACATCAAGTATAACAGAGAACAAACCTACGCTTTGATACCACTGATGGGTTATGAGCACTCTAACAACCTTATGGTGCACATACGACCCTAAATGCTTTGGATCTTTCTTTTCTCTAATTATACATGCAATTTGATTTTCCAAAGCATTGTCCTAACTAGCATACAAAGCATGGGTACTTGAACAACAAAAACTAGTTAGATGACTTACCTCTTGTTGTAGCTTGTTAACTTGGACCTTTAAGAGCCTAACACCCCAAATGTGATGCCTCAAATGCTTCACAAAACACCACCAACAATGGAGGACTTGAGAGAGAGTGACTTGCACCAAAATCGGCTCTTATGATCTCTTAGAACAACTAGTGTCTTATACATATATATAATTATTAAACTTTTAATATTATAATAGTATAAGGGTGGAATTTTAACCTTTTAAAATTCTAGGGTTTTGAATTAAAGTATTCATAAGTGTGCCTTTTCAAATTCCAAAACTTGACGGCAAGTTTTGAAACTCTTCAAAACTTTTCATTTCCATAACTTATGAGTTTAATGAGTTTATAAAGAAAAGACTTTTCATTTTCCATAACTTGAGGATAAGTTATGGAGTCCATTAAAAGCATTAAGATCAATATCTTAATTAACACAATAATCAAATAAGTTATACATGATCTAGTTAAACTCATAAGAACAAGATAATTCATATCAACAATCTTCAAGAAATTAGCCTAATCATATAAACTAATACAAATCTTGAAATTATGACAATTATATTTTAATTCAATAAGCATGATCACTACCATATCAAAAAACAGATTTCATGTTTCAAAAAACAGTTTGGGGTAATGATCCTAATCCAATTCTGGCCAAAAACTCAAAATTCTGCACACAGGAGCACCAACTCGGCGAGTACATGAACTGGACTTGTTGAGTTTGTCTGTTTCTTAGTGGACTCGTCGAGTTAGCCAGTGGACTCGGCGAGTTCACCAGTCAGAAGCCATAAATCCGATTTTTTCAACTTTGAAAACAATTAAACATCAAGTATAACAGAGAACAAACCTAGGCTTTGATACCACTGATGGCTTATGAGCACTCTAACAACCTTATGGTGCACACACAACCCTAAATGCTTTGGATCTTTCTTTTCTCTAATTATACATGCAATTTGATTTTCCAAAGCATTGTCCTAACTATCATACATAGCATGGGTACTTGAACAACAAAAACTAGTTAGATGACTTACCTCTTGTTGTAGCTTGTTAACTTGGACCTTTAAGAGCCTAACACCCCAAATGTGCTGCCTCAAATGCTTCACAAAACACCACCAACAATGGAGGACTTGAGAGAGAGTGTCTTGCACCAAAATCGGCTCTTATGATCTCTTAGAACAACTACTGTCTTATACATATATATAATTATTAAACTTTTAATATTATAATAGTATAAGGGTGGAATTTTAAACTTTTAAAATTCTAGGGTTTTGAATTAAAGTATTCATAAGTGTGCCTTTTCAAATTCCAAAACTTGACGGCAAGTTTTGAAACTCTTCAAAACTTTTCATTTCCATAACTTATGAGTTTAATGAGTTTATAAAGAAAAGACTTTTCATTTTCCATAACTTGAGGATAAGTTATGGAGTCCATTAAAAGCATTAAGATCAATATCTTAATTAACACAATAATCAAATAAGTTATACATGATCTAGTTAAACTCATAAGAACAAGATAATTCATATCAACAATCTTCAAGAAATTAGCCTAATCATATAAACTAATATAAATCTTGAAATTATGACAATTATATTTTAATTCAATAAGCATGATCACTACCATATCAAAAAACAGATTTCATGTTTCAAAAAACAGTTTGGGGTAATGATCCTAATCCAATTCTGGCCAAAAACTCGAAATTCTGCACACAGGAGCACCAACTCGGCGAGTACATGAACTGGACTTGTTGAGTTGGTCTGTTTCTTAGTGGACTCGTCGAGTTAGCCAGTGGACTCGGCGAGTTCACCAGTCAGAAGCCATAAATCCGATTTTTTCAACTTTGAAAACAATTAAACATCAAGTATAACAGAGAACAAACCTACGCTTTGATACCACTGATGGGTTATGAGCACTCTAACAACCTTATGGTGCACATACAACCCTAAATGCTTTGGATCTTTCTTTTCTCTAATTATACATGCAATTTGATTTTCCAAAGCATTGTTCTAACTAGCATACAAAGCATGGGTACTTGAACAACAAAAACTAGTTAGATGACTTACCTCTTGTTGTAGCTTGTTAACTTGGACCTTTAAGAGCCTAACACCCCAAATGTGATGCCTCAAATGCTTCACAAAACACCACCAACAATGGAGGACTTGAGAGAGAGTGACTTGCACCAAAATCGGCTCTTATGATCTCTTAGAACAACTAGTGGCCGATTTTAGGAGCTAAGGGACTTCTTTTATAATGTGGTAAAGTCTAGGGTTACATCCATGTAAACCCTAATGGACATGACCTGTCATATTACTTAGGCTCTGTGGGTTAAACCTCCATGGACTATCCATGGGCTTATAGCCCATCATAAATAACCATTGGCCCACACCATAAGAATCATTGATTTACCAAATCAATCCCCGTACATTTAATTAGTCTCTTTTGATCACTAAATTAATTCCAAATTACTTCTTGATCAATACTAATTAAATAATATGATTTTGTATTAATATATTAGAACTTACAATATATTTATAAATCATAAATAACCTCTACTCAAAAGTCCATCCTTTCAAATTGTTCCGGGGAAATGCAACCCAAATGGACCACGCTATTTTCGGTTCAAGTACATACCAATTATAGTTATGGACTTAAACAACTTATCCAACATTTTCGGCCTAAGCAAGCATTCTAAGAGAACCCTAGCCGATTTCCGCATCTCTCCTACTCATCCTTTGCATTGGGTGTTTGTGACTCCATTAGAGGTGCAACACTTGGGGCACTAGGCTTTCAGAATTCAAGATCAAGCAAGGATTGTTCTTGTTATTACAATATAACAAGTGAGGTAATCATCTAACCCTAATATATATGTGAATTTCGAAATTGTATATACTAGATCTAGGGTTACTGCTTTGGTGCTCATATTTGTATGTTCAATAGAGAAAAACTTAGATCCAAAGCAATTACGGTTGCGTCATCACATACGTATTGTAGATATGCTCAAAACTCATCAGTGGTATCAGAGACTATGATGTTTTTCAATTGAATTGGTGTAAGAGTGAACTGTCCAAAGTGATTGAAAATCGAATTTTGGCTGTCTGACTGCTGAACTCGACGAGTTCCTTGCCCAACTTGACGAGTTGACTCGTCAGATGCCTAAAATTTCGATTTTCAGATTTGATTTTGATTTGGATAATTACCATAACTCGTTTTTATTGCCTAAAATCGATTTTTCTGATTGGTAACATGATATCCTCTTCAAAACTAAAAGATTTGGTTATTTTTGGATAACATAAGATTATTTTGATTCAAAGATTTAACCTAGATTTTGAAAAGTTTCAAATTACACCCTTTTGGTTTTATAGTTTGAATTTGAAATTAAAAATTTTAATTTTTTGGAAATTTAAATGGTAAAAACCTAATATTTTTAATAGTTTAAAAATACACTCTCATGGATTTCGTTAATTAATTAATTAAGTGTTTTAATTAAAAGACAATTAATAAATCCATAGATAGGTTTACATTTAATTAAAAGATTAATTTGTTAAAAGATTAAACCACTTAGTATTTTAAAAGTTTAAAATACACCATTATACTATTATAGAATTAAAAGTTTAATATTATATATGTATAAGAGAAAAGTCAGTCTTACCATTAGTAGGCATCATTCACGATGTTGGTTTATAAGGGGTTTTAAAGGAAGTTGCATGTAAAATGACCGCCATTGGGTATCCACTCTTACCCACCGCACCCTTGACCAGTGGAGGGTCGTTAGCCGAACGGGTTTGATAGGACACTTAAACTCTCATTAAACGTATAATGAATTATAAAGTAACTAAACGCTTTTATAAATTCCCAAATCTTAGTTACTTTAGGAAAATATGAATTTGATGCTAACCCATGAAATTGCACATTGCATCTTATTGGTCGTTAGTAGAGCGTGTGTGGTTAACCGACACACTAACTTGGGACAAATGAAGGATGACAATGGGTAGCTCGTAAATTATCATTGATCAATGAAGCGTATGTGATTAACCGGCACATTGATTAGGTGATAAATGACATTGAGAGTACCAAGCTAATTTGCATGGTTATTCACACCTTGTTTGTGATCCTCGGTATCCCAGTCACAAACTTGAAGGGAATAATCGAGATTAAACATGCCATTGAAAAGTTCAATAAATCTCAAAAGATCTAGGAATTTCATCTAAAACCTAATTCATTCAAAATTTCGTTTTCGTGGTGGAATTGGTAAATCGTCATTTACCTACCTTCAAATAATTTGCAATTGGATTACGGCATCCCTCTTCCGAATTGTGAATTATTGTGTTGGGTCCTAGCCTTGATATTCCATTTGGGTGTTATATTAAGGATTAAATCAACTAACTTGAATTTCTCCCCTTTTGTAGATGTCAAGTTCTTACAACTATGGTCTTCCTCAATCCTTTGGAAAAGGCTTTTCTCATGAAGATGATATTCCACATTCCGATCAAGGTGAAATATCAATCCCTTCTTCATGCATTGGTGGAACTGGAAATCATACTTCTCTTCCTCCACCTCCTCCAGTGATTCTCCCTGACCCATGTTTTCGTCGACTTGAAAAGTTCAACGTCACTCAAGCCCTATTGGCAAGTAAGCATCGAGATGGAAGTCCTGTCTATGCACACGTTCTGAAAATTAAGTTGCACATTGACAGACTGGTAATGTTGGGTGTCGTTTTCCCGAGGAAGCTGGCTATTTACTTGGTTCTTCAATCACTTCATGAGTCGTATAGTCAGTTCGTTAAGGACTACTATATGACAGAACATGACCTGACCCTCGTTGATATGACGTATTTGCTAATTACTGTTGAAGCAGCAATGCTTTGGTGCACTGGTCAAGCAAATTTGTCTAGAAGATCCACTTCCCAAATTTCCATGGACATAAACAATGACAACGATGATAGTCCAGAAATGATTTCTTCTCCTAAGGGAGAGAAATTGGCCAAAGTCAAAAAGTTTGACCTTAAGCGAAAGGCCAGTTCAGAGATAGTTCCATGTGCAAATGCTAAAGAGTCCACTTGTTTCTATTGTCAATCGAAGGGGCATTGGAAGCGAAGCTGTCCTGACTACCTGAGAGATCTAAGAGATGGTAAATTCAAATTCTATGGCTCTACTTCAGGTACGTTTACTATCTAACTATATTAAGTTCCTATTTATAGATTCTTATTACATGATGTAAAGTTACATTTTGATGTTTCGCAGAATCAAAGAGAAAGAAGGAAGCTTAAAAGAAGAGTAAGTTGAGTCTGATCGTGAAGAGATGGATTTCGATCGCCTGGTTCGATGATCAGATTCTTGAAGCTGCTACTTAGGAGTTATGATAGATTGCTTGGAAATATTTAGGAACATAGTTCTCATATGAATTTGCATTGTAAGGACAAGTTTTCCGCATTTTATAAATAAAGAAAGTTTTTGATTTTGTCTTATTTTATGTTTCATTGCAATTGCATTTGTGAAAATTGGTGTTTATATATTATTTGTAATGTTGAAAAATGGATTTAATTCTGTTGGATTAGTGTCTAAGTCCATAACTATAATTGGTATATACTTGACCCGACCTGGCATGGTCCATTTGGGTTGCATGGCATCGTGCATTTGGATAGACTAAAATGAGAGAAATAACACTTAAGGTTTATTAATATATTATAAGTTCTAATATATTAATAAGATTATTTAATTAGTATTGATCAAGAATTAATTTAGAATTAATTAAGTGATCAAAAGAAGACTAATTAAATATATGGGTTGATTGTGTAAATCATCCATACTTATATAGTGGGCTAATGCTCCATGGATTATAAAGTTGGGACAAAACCCATAGGATGCTCCATGGTGTATTTGAACCCATGGATCCAAGGAAATGGAAAGCCATGACAATTAGGGTTTACCCTAATTGTAACAACTATATAAGCATCTTATTCTTGCAAAATCGGCCACCATGTATGCATGAAGAGGGCTAGGCGATTTCATGAAGTGTTCATTTCTCTCTAAGTTATTCCAAGTGCATTTGATGTTGTGTGAACCATTTGAGGTGTCACATTTGGGGCACTAGGCTCTTGAGCTCCATGGAATCAAGCACCAACAAAGAGGTATGTATTTCTACTAGTTTCTATATTACTTGTACTTCATAATATGCTAGTTAGGATAAATACCTTGGAAATTGATATTTGCATGTATAATAGAGAAAACATAGATCCAAGGTATTTAGGGTTGCATGTACACCATAGGAGTGTTAGAATGCTCAAATCCCAACAGTGGTATCAGAGACTAGGCTTGTTTTCACTTATACTTGATGCAAACTGCTTAAAATCGAAGTTTTTTTTGCTGCTGGGACAGTGGACTCGCCGAGTTCACTGATGGACTCGACGAGTCTAAGACAAAATGCATCCAACTCGCCGAGTTGGTTCGTGCACTCGACGAGTTGGACCCCCAAACAGCATATCTTCGAGTTTTGGTGCTGGAATTGGTCTAGAATCATTACCTTTGATTGTTTTGATCTTATAAAACCTGTTTTTAATGTGGTAATGATTATGTTAAACCAATTTCAATGCTATAATCAAAGTTTCAAGTTTTATATGTGTTTATGTAATTCTTGAAAAATGTTGATTATGAATGTTCATGCTTATGAGTTTTGGTAGATCATAGGAATTATGTGCAAATTGTTTGTTAGTATAATTCTTGATCTCAATGAAATTGTATGGACTCCATAACTTGTCCTCAAGTTATGGATTACCAAAAGTTTTTTATGTTTCCTTGATTTATGAGTTAGTTTAGATTAATGGAAAAAAATTGTTTTTTAGTTGTTTTTGATCCAAATTAATCTAGAGTTAGTTCATAAAATATGTTTATGTAATTTGTCTTCAAGTTATGTGAAAAGTCATTTTTATGAATCTTAAAACTCATAAAAGTGTCATAGGTTACATAAAAAATGAAGAGTCTTTTTCATTTAATTATTTTATGACTCCATAACTTGTCCTCAAGTTATGGATGTTAAAGAGTCACTTCTTTAAAAGATGTCATTAAAAGATAAGGAGTTACATAAAAATGAAGAGTCTTCATTTTAATGTACATAAAACTCATAAGTTATGAAATGAAAAGTCTTGAATAGTTTCAAAACTTGCCCTCAAGTTTTGGAATTTGTAAAGTTAGTCTTCATGTATACTTTAATTCCAAAATTGAACCCTTAGAATTTTAAAAGCTAAAATTCAAACTTTATGGACTTCATTAAATTGATTAAAGTGTTTGATTAAAAGAGTTAATGATTCCATAAAGACATGGTTTAAGTTTAATTAAATTAAGAGTATAGTTTAATTAATAGATTAAACCACTAAGTATTTTAAATGTTTAAAATACACCCTTATACTATTATTATAATTTTAATTATATAGATATGTATAAGATAAAGTCAATCTTACCATTAGTAGGCCTCATTCACGAAGCCGGTCTATAAGGGGGGTATAAGGCTACTGCCTATAAAATGGCAGTTTAATGGGTGTCCACTCTCACCCACCGCTTCCTTGACTGGTGGAGGGTCGTTAGCCGAACGGGTAGGAAATGACTATAATTCTCCCTTCATTAAAAGTATAATGAAAAATACTAAGTAACTAAACACTTATAAATTCCCAATCTTAGTTACTTAGTAAAATGTGAAATAGGTGCTAACCCATGAAATTACACTTTGTACCTTACCAAGTCGTTAGTGGAGCGTTTGTGGTTAACCGGCACACTAATAAGGACTAGTAAGAGTGGAAAAGGGTAACCTGACTTTATTATAGATCGGTGGAGCGTGTGTGGTTAACCGGCACATCGATTAGGTGATAAAGTTAAGGGTACCAAGTCAATTTGCATGGTTATTCACACCTTGTTTGTGATCCTCGGCATCCCAGTCACAAACTTGAGAGGGCACAATCGAGATTCAAACATGCCATTGAAAGTTCAATGTATCTCAAAAGATCTAGGAGTTTCAAATCCAATTAAAACTTAATTATATTTCGTTTTTTATGGTGGAAATTGGTAAATCGTCATTTACCTACCTTCAACTATTTTATAATTTGGATTACGGCATCTCTCTTCCAATTATAAATAGGTTGTTGGATCCTAGCCTTAATATTTCATATTGGGTGTTATATTAAGGACTTTAAATCAACTAACTTGAATTTCTCCCTTATCGATGTCTAGTTTAGACAACTATGGTCTTCCCATATCTTTAGGAACAAGCTTCCTAATGAAGATGATATCCCAAAAGGCAATCAAGGTGAAAGACTAATCCCTTTATTGAGCACTAATGGGACTGGAAATCATACTTCATTTCCTCCACCTCCTCCAATAAATCTCCCTATCCCACAAGTTTCAAGACTTGATAAGTTCTAAGTCGCTCAATCCCTATTGGCAAACAAAGTCTATATGTGCTTAGGTCTTGGAGATTAAGTCACATATTGACAAGTCGGGAGAGTCGGGTGTCGAAGTCTCGACGTAGCTGACTGTTGACTTGTTTCTTCAGTCACTCCCTGATGACAGATCACGACATGACCCTTTAATGATCTTATCTATTTGCTTGGTGCTGCTGAATCAGCAATGATTTGGAACACTGGTAAAGCAAATTTGATTAGAAGATCGACTTCCCAAAACTTCATGGACATTGACAATGGTGACATTGGAAATCCAGAAAAACTTTCTCTTCCCAATGGAAAGGGATCGGCCATAGTCAACTCGGTTGACCAAATGGTAAAGAGAAAGGCTAAGTCTGAGATAGTCCCATGTACCATTGCCGAAGACTCCATATGTGCCTATTGCCAAAGGAAAGGGGCATTGGTTGCGAAGCTGCCGAATTTACCTGAAACCTCATCAAGATGGTAAAGTCAAAAGTTTGACTCTACTTCAGGTAAAGTCTGTTATCTAACTCTATTAAGTCTCTTTTGGAGATTCTTAATACATGATGTAATGTAATTACATTTGATGTTTTTGAAGAATCAAAGGAAGCTTAAAGGAAAAGTGTGCTGATTCTGATCGTATGGTTCGATGACCAGAATTTTGAGCCACTGCATAAGAGTTATGAGATATTGCTTAGGAATAGATAACAACAAAGTTTTCATATGAATTTGCATTGTAAGGATAAGTTTTTCCGCAAGTTTTAAAAATAAAAGAAAAGTTTTGATTTTATTTATTTTAAGTATCCTTACAAAGGCATTTGTGAAAGATTGTTGTTTATACGTTTCCATTGATAAGCAATATTGGAAAATGAATTTGATTCTTTCGTTTGTGGTAGTGTCATAATTTATCAAATAAGGAAAGATTCTCATCACCCAAGTTTCAGTTGGATAGAAACTTGGAATCATGCAAGTTGTATTGTGTGATGAATGAGATTTTTTGGTAAATTAAGACTAATTCCTTGTTCACATTCGCATGTGAGTCAAGCGAAGGACTAAAGGATCGGGTACATTAGGTTGTGCACTAGTCAGGTCCACCACAGAGGTTGGTAAGATTATTCGTTATGATTTACTAAAGTTTAGTAAATATGATTATGCTTACAAGTTTAAGTGTAATTCTGAAACATTGGAAAAGTTTCAATATATGGCAGAATGAATAAGAAGAATCAAATAAGGCAGAAAGATAAAAGTTTCTCCAATCTGAAGAGATGGGAGAGTACTTGTGTATCTTGTTTTATGATTATCTTAGTGATTATGGAACCATATCATAATTGATCCTCTAAGGACACCTTAGTGCATTTGTTGGCTAAGGAGAGGAATCGTGAATTGTAGAAATGGTTAAATCAAAAGATAAATCATACTTCGTTCCAAAATAAAATCTTAGAGTCATACTCCAAGATTGAGCCTTGAGTGACATAATCTTAAGAAAGGTTTAAAACACTTGTCAAATGTAGAGTAAAATGTTATCTTACTCTTGTACATTTGAAATTGGTAAGTTGTGATGTTTTGGATAAAACAAAGACCAACTAAGGCCAATCGTGTGAAGTGTTTGTAAAAAAATCCGCACTATCTCTTGAATATTGGGCAAGAGAGTCTTATATGTCAAGAGGACAGTGGGAGTTTAAAAGATCCTGAAATAGTTTCAAGAACTAATCAAGAGTTTTGTTAATCACTAGCCCACGACTTGAGGTTCGTAACATATCGTGTTGACATATTCTTATTTCTGTGTCTATTCCAGTTAAAATTTGACTATGCTTGTGAGTTCTATGAGTTCTCAATTGTTTGCATAACAACCTGGAAGCAATGGTAGGCCCTTGTGCTGCTGGGTGGCAAGAAATTAAGATTGAACAAGTTCAGTCCATATATGTTTGGATTTGCCACTAACCTTGTCTCGTGATTATGGTTATGACAAATTCACATGGATAGGAACACATACACCATAAAATCTAAGTGTCATAAGGTTTCTCTCCGATTCATGAAAATGATGGTGATGAAACTCTTTCACTAAGTAGATTTTAAGTAGATAGCAATTGTGAGAATGACAAAAGGTCTAAACATTATGATTACGACATCCCTCTTCATAATTGTTTAGACACACAAGTGAGCTATCTAAGGAAAGATGTATGATTTTGATAAAGTCTTATCAAAGCATCTTGTATCAGAAATCTAAACATTGGTAAGAAAGTCAATAGAGTATTGTTTTTTTTCCTAGAAGTACAGCTGATTTCTGAGTACATGTCAAAGCTAGTGGGAGCATAAGTGTTATGCTAGTAAGATAATAATCATTATGCTAGTGGGAGCATGATGATTATGTTGCAAGATAGCAATGTTAATTATAGAAAACAAAAGTTTCAATTCGCTTTGAAAAGTTGTTTCCCTATAATTAAGGGAGAGGATTTTATACTTCATTCCAATTCTACAAGCTTAGATTGAGATTTTAATCTACTTTAGTCAAGAATATATAAGAATGTTATGTTGGAATGGTTCAACATAAGGAAATTCTATATATGTTGCGTTCTCAAAATTCGATTATGATTACGGCATACCTCTTCATAGTTCGAATTATGAGAATATGGCAAATAAAAATTTATAGCATGAATCGTGTCCTATATGCTTCGGGTATAGGTTCGATTACATGTGCTATAATCCTTTCTAAATTTTCCGAATGCTTAGGGCATTGAGAGGGGAAAAGGGATTAGAACTGGATATGACTAAAATGATTAAGCAATTGTCAAGGACAATTTGAGGTTTACCAAAGATTGGTTACTCATGGACAATTGGAAGTATAGAGTAAGGATCATATTGACATATTTTGAAAAGAGGCAACTCTTGTTCAAAAGTGATGGTCAAAAATGGGAATGTGGAATTGTTTCCATATGTGGAAGTTATTCTTTGAATTTGTATAAGATTAAAGAACTTAATGCAAAGAAGGATGTTCAAAGGAATGTACTTTGAATTTGAGACTTCATGGAATTGCTTTCCATTGGAATGCTTTGTAATGTATGTTGCCAAGTCTTTGTGAGTTGTGTGCATAGTCATTACAAGGGGATCATTGCATATAAGTTTAGAGTCTAACAGATTACAGTAAATGGCAAGAGTTTGGTATTCTTACATTTACAAAAGGGATTGGGTTTGTGAAATGAGCATCGTTGGAGTCGTGTTCAATTGATCTATTTCACAAAAGAAAAGACCATAAGTAAACATAGTATGCATGCTTGGTGCATGGCATGACTATTGTTTCAATTCAAGTATTAAGTTGATAAATCGAAACAATGAATAATGAGTAATCAATATGGTGCTTAGATAAAAGGGTTTTTATTTACACTCGAAGTGTTGAGGCCATACAAGATTAGTATTATTTTTGTGTTTCACTTTGCATGTTTTGACTTCCAGAATAACTAGGTCATTATTCCCGACTGACTAAGTTATTCAAACTCTCCACAGTCAGTCATACTTTGGAAGTAGGTATTGATTTAAGACTGTCATGAATTTGGCTTGTATGATTTGTCTAATGTGCATTAGACATAGCAGTGGTTGCTACAACATTCATGAGTGCTCATAAGTTATGAGTATTGGATTCAACCCACGCTCATTTGAATCACTTCATGGATTTTATCACGAGTGAATCATGAGACGATAATATCTTATATTCTTCAAACCTAGAGATATGAGTTGTTGACTATGAGTTGGTTATACATTGATTGCACGTAAACGCATTGGTAACTCGATGTTATAAAACGTGCCTTTGTGTATGATTCAACAAGTAGTCAGTACAAGCATATGAGTCGAAGTTTATCCATTCCTTTTACCTTCGGGATAAAAGCGATATCTGTGGGCCCCTCGATGATTTAGTGATGACAAAATGTAAGTGCTCGGCCGGACCTGGACTGATTTGATTTGTTCAATTAGTCAGTCATCATAAATCGGAAATCGGGAAACAACAAATGGACAGAGAGAATGATTATAATCCATGTCTCAGTCCATATGATATCTAGAATGGAGGAATATATGATCACTTATCTAATGGACGCGTTATTGATTTGTTCAGAGTTCGGCAGCAGCTTTTAAGAGCTACGATTGTTGGTCGGGTTGTTAAGGCATACTTGCAATAATAGTTATTAGACTTATCCAAGTGGGAGACTGTTGGATTAGTGTCTAAGTCCATAACTATAATTGGTATATACTTGACCCGACCTGGCATGGTCCATTTGGGTTGCATGGCATCGTGCATTTGGATAGACTAAAATGAGAGAAATAACACTTAAGGTTTATTAATATATTATAAGTTCTAATATATTAATAAGATTATTTAATTAGTATTGATCAAGAATTAATTTAGAATTAATTAAGTGATCAAAAGAAGACTAATTAAATATATGGGTTGATTGTGTAAATCATCCATACTTATATAGTGGGCTAATGCTCCATGGATTATCAAGTTGGGCCAAAACCCATAGGATGCTCCATGGATGCTCAATGGTGTATTTGAACCCATGGATCCAAGGAAATGGAAAGCCATGACAATTAGGGTTTACCCTAATTGTAACAACTATATAAGCATCTTATTCTTGCAAAATCGGCCACCATGTATGCATGAAGAGGGCTAGGCGATTTCATGAAGTGTTCATTTCTCTCTAAGTTATTCCAAGTGCATATGATGTTGTGTGAACCATTTGAGGTGTCACATTTGGGGCACTAGGCTCTTGAGCTCCATGGAATCAAGCACCAACAAAGAGGTATGTATTTCTACTAGTTTCTATATTACTTGTACTTCATAATATGCTAGTTAGGATAAATACCTTGGAAATTGATATTTGCATGTATAATAGAGAAAACATAGATCCAAGGTATTTAGGGTTGCATGTACACCATAGGAGTGTTAGAATGCTCAAATCCCAACAGATTCTTAGTTATATCGTTTGTGGTAGTGTCCCAATTTACCAAGTGAGGAAGGATTCTCATCACCCAAGTTTCAATTGGACAGAAACTTGGAATCATACAACTGATTGTGTGATGTATGAGAATCTTGATCTTTGGTAAATTAAGACTAATTCCTTGTTCACATGTTAATGTGATTCAAGTGAAAGACAAAATGGATCTAGTACACATTGATGTGGACTGGTCAGGTCCACCACAAAGGACGATAAATTCTATTCGTCATGATTTACTATTGGCTCAGTAAATATGGCTATGCTTACAAGATTAAGTGTAATTCTGATACCTTGAAAAGTTTCGAAGTATAGCATAACGAATAAGAAGAATCCATTGGGCAGAAAGATAAAAGTTTCTCTAATCTGAAAAGAAAGGAGAGTACTTTAGTATCCTGTTTTATGATCACCCTAATGATTATGAAACCATGTCACATATGATCCTCTAAGAACATCTTAGTGCATTTGTATGACTAAGAAGAGGTATCAGGAATTGTTGAAATGGTTAAATCAAAAGGATGAGTCATACTTCGTTCCAAAATCAAATTTTAGAGTCATAATCTAGTTACTCCAAGTTGTACCTTGAGTGACATGTTCTGAGTAGGTTTATAACACCTCAAGAAATGTGGAGAAGAAATGTTTCTTACTCTTGCACATTTAAAATTGGTAGTTGTGATGTTTTGGTTTAAACAAAAACCAACTAAGACCAATTAGATGAAGTGTTTCTTGATATGAACCCACACTAACTCTTGAATATTTGTTTGTCAAGGAATGTTCCTTGATAGAGAATCTTATATGTCAAGAGGTTAGTGGGAGTCTTAACGGTATTGAATAATTTCAGGAACTAATCAAGAATAAACCTTTTAGTTATCGCTAGCACACGACCTGAGGTTGATAACCTATCGTGTTGACATATTCTTGTTTCTGTGTCCATTCCAGTTAAGTTGACTATGCATGTGAGTTCTATGAGTTCTCATTTGATTGCATAAGGAAAAGCACCTTGATAAATGAAATTACATTGATCTGTACGGGTGAGCTGCTCAATAACCTGGAGGCACTGGTAGGCCCTTATGCTGCCGGATGGCAAGAAATTAAGAATAAGCAGGTTCAGTCCATACGAGTTTGAATTTGTCATAAACCTTGTCTTATGATAGTGGTTCCAAATGACAATTTCACATGGATAGGAACACATACACCATAAAATCTAAGTGAAAAAGGTTTCTCTCTACTTCATGAAAATGATTGTGAGGAAATACTTACACTAGTAGAATTTAAAGGATTAGAGTTAGCAGTTGTGACAATTGTGTTCTCAAATTCAAGTATGATTACGGCATCCCTCTTCATAGTTCGAATTGTGAGAAATGGCAAATAGTTTGAACATTCAGGACTTATTGCTATAAGTTCTAAAAGGGTTTAGACACACATAAGTTGTCTAATGAAAGGTATATGAGCTTGAGAAGTCCATATAAAGACTTATCGATGCGCCGCGTATCAGAACTCTGAACTTTTGGTAAGAAATTCAATAAGTATTGATTTCTAGAAGTCCAGCTGATTTCTACGTACATATCAAAGCTAGTGGGAGCATAATTATTATGCTAAAAAGAACATAATTATTATGCTAGTCGGAGCATGATTGTTATGTTGGGTGTTGCAAGTTAGCAATGTTGTGTATAGGAAACAACGTTCTAAATTTGCAAAGTTGCAGAATTTGGAAATTGTTTCACTATAGTAAGGTCTTAAGGGAGAGGGCATTAATACTTCATTTCGAATCTAAAAATTTAGATTGAAATTTTAATAGAACTTAGTCATGAACGTATATGAATGTCATGTTGAAGTGATTTAACATAGGAAATTCTATATATGGAAATATTATAGCGAGAGACTGGTCTATTATCATGTCTTTATGTAAGACATTATGAATCGTATCCCATATGCTTCAGATATAGGATCGATTGCATATGCTATAATATTCACTCGTTCTGATTTTCCAAATGCCTAAGGCATTAAGAGGGAAAAAGGACCAGAACTTGATGTGACTAAATTTGTTAAACAACTGTCAAGAACAATATGAGGTTTACCAAAGATTAGTTATTTGTAGACAGTTGGAAGTATGGTATAATTTTGGAAGGACCATATTGACATATTCTAAGAAGAGGTAACTCTTGTTCAAAATTGATAGTCATATGGGAATATGGAAATGTTTCCATAGTGGGAGTTGGTCATAAAGATCTGTCTGTAAGATTATTAACTTTTATGCAAGAAGGATGTTCAAGGAATGCTCTTTGAATTTGAGACTTCATCTCCATGGAATTGGTTTTGTAATCAATATCCAGTGGAATGTTTTGTAATATCATTGGCAAAGTCTTTGTGATTTTGGTGCCTTGACATTACAAAATGATCATTGCATATAAGTTTAGACTCTAACAGATTCTAGTAGTGGCAAGAATTTGGGATTCTTACACTTGTGATAAGGATTTGGAATTGTGAAATGAGCATCATTGGAAATGTGTTCAATTGATCTATTTCACAAAGAAAGGACCATAGATAAACATAGTGGGCATGTTTGGAGCATGGGATGACTATTGTTTTAATTCAAGTATTAAGTTGATTGTTTGAAACATTATACAATGAATAAGGTCTAATTAATATGGTGATTAAATAATAAGTGTTTTTTATTTATATTCAAAAGTTTTGAGACCATATTGGATTAGATTATTCTTGTGTTTCACTTCGCATGTTTTACTTCTAGAATAATAGGATTATTCAAACATCCACAATCGATCATACTTTGGAAGTAAGTAATGAGGTAAGACTGTCATGAATCCGACTGTAGATTGTCTAAGTGCTTAGACATAGCAAATGTTTGCTGCAGTGTTCGTGAGTACTCTTGAAATAAGAATTTGAGTATTCGATTAAACTCACGCTCATTTGAATCACTTCATGGATTTTATCACAAGTGATTGTGAGACGATAATATCTTATATTCTTGAAACAGAGACATATAGTTGTTGTTTACGAGTCGGTTGCGCATTATTAATATGTAAGCAAATCAGTAACTTGATGTTATAAAACCTTATTGTTGTGTGTGATTTGATGAGTAAATAGTACAAGCACATGAGTCGAAGTTTATCCGTTCCTTTTACCCTAAATGAGATAAAAGTGA